>NW_014013047.1:5849-7916 GCF_000611645.1 Monoraphidium neglectum
GCTCCCTCTCCTCACGCTGCCGCTCCCGCGCCCGCTCCTGCGCCGCCCCGCCGCCGCCCTCGCCGCCGCCCTCGCCGCCGCCGCCGCCGCCAGAAACAGCATCGCCAGCGGCCGCGACGGCGGTGCCCGCGGTCGCGGCGCCTGCGGTCACGTCCAGCAGCTTAGTCAACGCCTTATGGGCGAGGCCCAGCAGGCCGGAGGGCGCCTCCAGGCGCACCAAGATGTTGCCCGGGTGCAGGTCTGAGTGGATGAGGTTGTCAACCAGCATCATCTGCAGGGGGTGCAGTGTTGGCCGAAGGGAAAAAATAACGAGGGTTGGTCGAGGGGGTTGGGTGGCCGCGTAAGTGGGTTTCGTTGACCGGGCGGGTGGGCTGGCAGAATGACCTGATCCCTCAAAAGGTTTTTCACATTCACATATGTCCGTCAAGGATACCACGCGCCAGCCGCCCAAAAAAACTGACTGGCGGCCGCCTGGCGGCTGCGCCCCCGGCCCTATGTCTGCCCGACCGTTTGACTTCCATGGGTGGCGATCCATCGGCCCCGCGCCGCGCCGCACCTGCAGCATGGTGCCGCTGCCCAGCTCCGCCAGGCGGTGGCTGTAGGGGTGGGCGTCGCGGGACGCCATGTAGGCAGTGATGTGCCTGCGGGGAACAGGGGGCGGGGTGGGGGTGGGGAAGGGGTAGGGTTGGTTGGGGCGGCGGTTGGGAGTTGTGGAGAGGTGTTTCGAGCTGTGTGGGGTTCTGAGCTTTGTGAAGTTCTGAGAGCCACTGTATGGGATGATAGTTGAGAAACAGGTTGAGGTGAAAGATCCAATGAAATCATGTGTCAAGGGTGACGACCCAAGCAGCTGTAACAGAGCAGCTGCCGAGAAGCTTCCCAAAAGTTGCCCAGCCCTCAACCGCCGCCTGACCCGCCACCACTGGACGCAAACGACACACCAACGTGACCCCATGGCCATCTTACTGCAGCACACAAGAGCCGGGTTGCCGGCTGCCAGCCCACAGCAAAGAGCGCCTGCAGAGTGGAAACTCCCCTTCGGCGGCCCCTCAGCCGGCTGTGCTGCACCCCTGCCCCGGCCGCGGCGCGCACCTGCCGGCCTCAAAGGACTCCACCAGCACGTCTGGCGCCACCAGGGGGTACAATGGTGTCGGGAACGACACCGACCGCGTGTGGCGGAAGTTGCGGTTGAAGCGCGCCAAGTTGCGAGCCTCCCGAGACAGGTCGACCTGGGTTGTGTGGTGCGGCGCGGAGACGGTTGGGGGTGTTGCATGTCGAGCATGCGTGTGGGAGAGGGGTCGAGGCGCGCGAGTGTGTGTGTTGCGTGTGTGTGTGTGAGCTGGTGTGTGCTTGTCTTGAGGTGTGATGCTGGAGAGGGAGCAATGGGGTGAGGTGAGGAAAGGACATGGTAGGTGCTTTGCTGAGGATTCGCGGCTGCCGTCGCGGCCGGCGGCGGCGACGGCGGCTGCGGGTTTGAGCACGCACGGAGAAGCGGGCCCGCGCCCACCTGCTCGTGCAGCGGCGCCTCGAACTGCTTGAGTGTGTCCTCGAGCCGCAGGTCCCGCAGGCTAGGCACCAGCGCCGACGCGGTGTGCGCCAGCCACAGCATGGTGCGGAAGTCACTCTCAATTGCGTCGCACACGTGGGGGTGGCGCACCTGAGGGGGCACGCATGAGCGGAGCGTGGTGCATGGTGCATGCACAGTGTGTGTGTGTGTGTGAGTGTGTGCGTGCGTGTGTGTGTGCGTGTGTGTGTGCCCACACGCATGTGCACCAGGGTCCTGGAGCAATTCTGCAACACCAGCTGTGGTGCCCAGCGCCTGGGCAGTGACCCTGTGATTACTGCGCCAGCGGCTGCTTCGAGGCGCCCACGAGCCAGCCCGCGGGGGTGTCCAGGCTCTGTTGGCCTGGCGAATGCGCCTGTGCAGGACCCTCACCCCCAATTCAACCCCCAAGCCCCTGCCCCCCGCCCCACCTTCACGGCGACCACGCTGCCGGGCGCGCAGCCCGTGAGCGCGGCGCCCTTGGCGCTCAGCCGCGCGCGATGCACCTGCGGCCGCGGGCGCGGCGG
>NW_014013047.1:8482-16552 GCF_000611645.1 Monoraphidium neglectum
CGTCTCAGGTGCGCGCCGCGCCCCGGCGCAACCCCAATCGCTGACTCAAGCAGCAGAGCTGCAGCTCGCCGTACAAGCCAGCCACAGCGAGCGTCTGGGCGCCAACGATCCCCCAAGCAACCAGCGAATGCAGCCGCCAGCCTGCAGGCAAGGGCGACCCCTGCGCGCTCGACGCACCCCCGACGCACCTGCCCGATGCTGCCGCTCGCGAGCGGCGCCTCCTCCAGCCATTCGAATATCTCCGCCGCTGGCAGCCCAAACGCGCGGCGGATCGCCGCGTCGGTGTCACGGAAGGGGTGCGCCGGCGCGGAGGCGTGCAGGACCTCGAGCGCGGCGCACATGTCTGGCGGGAAGATGTCGTGGCGCGTCGCGCTCCACTGGCCCCACTTGACCCACGCGGGCTGCACAGGGGCGCGCAGGCGGGCGGGGGTTTGGTGGGATGGGCGGGTGAGCAGGGGTCTGCAGGGTGTGTTTGGGCGCGCGCGGGCGCGGAGCGTAGGGGGGGGTGTTGCACACGCGCAGCATGCGGCGAGCAGAGCATGCGCCTCAACACTGTGGCTACCGGCGCGGCAACCTCTGCCTGCTGCGGGGCACAAAACAAACAAACACTCCGCCGCCGAGGACCTCATCACATCTAGCCAGACCACATAGAGGAAAATCAGGTCAGATTTGCGCACCCCCGCTGCCTCGAGCGTCATCCGCAGCAGCTCCATCCACTCTGCGCGCCGCCACCCCCACTTCAGGGCCAGCGGCGCCGACAGCACCACCGGCGCAATGATAACTGACAGCCACAGTATCCGCGCCGCAAACGCCGCCGCCGCCCACGCCGCGCCCGCAGCCGCCAGCGCCGCGGACAGCGCGCGCCGCCACGCGGCGTCGTGCCGCGCGGCGCCGCCGCAGGCGCCTGCAGCCGTCGGCGGCGGCCGCTCTATAGAATAGGACCAGTCCGCGGACGCGTCCCCGCGCGCGCCGCGCACGAGCGGACTGTTGTTGATCCAGTCCGCGATCAGCAGCGCGATCCCCTTTGGCAGGTGGCTTCCCGCCAGGTTCAGGGCGTTCAAAATCGCAGACTGCGCCGCCCACATGCCCTCCGACGCCCACGAGACGAGGCCGCCCCACCCCGCCGCAGCCGCCTCCGCTGCGCGCGCCAGGTTTGCGGGCGGGTGTGGGTACCACGCCGCGGCAGCTGCCGAGTAGCCGCGCGCCGCGCCGGCCGTGGGGACGGCGCCGCAACGGGGGCGCCGCGGCACACGTGGCCGCAGGAACGGGCGCGCCGCGAACGGCAGCAGCGGCTGCAGGGGGCGCAAGAGCGGCTCAGCGCCGCGCCCGAGAGGCATAGCAGCTGCGCCGGCGCGCGGCGCGAGGCCGGCGGCGGGAGATACGGGAGACGCGCGGGACACCAGCTGCCGCGCTATCCGCTGCCACGTCAGCGGCTGCTGCTGCTGCTGTTGCTGCTCCTGCCGCTGCAGGAATTGCCGCGCCAGCCCTCTGTGTGATAAGGTAGCGCTGCGAGACCCCCCGCTGCTGCCACTGATGCGTGTGCTACTGCTGCTACTGCTGCTGCTGCTGCTGCTGCTGCTGCTGCTGCTGCTGCTGCTCGTGCCTGGGCTGCGCCCCGACGGGAACCGGGGTCGCAGGTTCCCAAGCCGCCGCAGCAGCATGCGTCCGTACGCATGCCCCAATTGCGTTGACACGCCCATGGCAAACGGCAGCCCGTTGCCAGCGGCGACCGCTGCCATGCTGGCCGCGCAGCATGGCGGCGCTGCGCAGCGCAGCAGCGCACTGCTTGCGGAGATAGCGCTCGCCGGCTGACGCATCAGGCCCTGCTGGCCCAGCCGGCGGCGTTATGGGCGCCGCAAAGTCTAATATCAATGATGTCTAGGCACAGGTGCTGAAGGCGCCCTGAGTAAAAGATGCGAGGAAGCGGCTAATTTGTGAGTGGCGCCTGACGCAGCCCGGCCTCAACTTGGGCGCATCGTGTTTTGATTCTAGTAATAAACACAGTCTGCGCGTCGAAGAAGCTGTGATTTGACGTCACCACAGAAAGAGATCCGAGGAGCACCCCGCGAGTCCAAACAGTACAGCACGTCGTTTCGAAACTTTGACATCTGAGTGCAATCGATCTCTTCACTGCTGACGACCATGCATGCGCACACTCCACTGGCGATGGTGGTTCCCGCACTGCAACCGACTCATGCCACATCATGGCAGCGTCCCGCCGTACCATCTGTCCATGCATAGCAGCAGACGACCACCCAGCAGTCCCCAGCAGCGCTGCACGTCAGGGAGCCTTTACACGCGCGCTTTGGCCTTTTTCTCGAGCCCCTCTTTGTGCTGCCGCGCCCGCCGCCGCCGCTACTCGGCATGAGTCAGGGGTCCGCCAGGAATCTCTCCTGCCTGGGCTGTGCCCTGCACCTCCTGCACCGTGCCGCCGCCGCCGCCGCCAGCATCGCTCCCGCCCTTCTTCCGCCGCCGCTTCTTTCCGGTCTCGGCGCCCGGCGTCACCTCCCCATCCGCCGCCGCCGCCGACGCCGCTGCCATACCCTCGCCCTCGCCCTCGCCCTTCCGCCGCCGCTTCGACCTGCCCTCTGCGCCGCCGCCCCCTGCCGCAGCCGCAGGCTCCGCGGCAGCCCCGCCGCCAGCCCTCTTTTTAAGCTTGCGCTTTCGCGTCTTCGGCTGCCCTCTGTCCTTCGGGGCGTCCTTGCCAAAGGCCGCCCCCGCGTGGCACGCCATCTTGCGCACACGGACCTGGTGTGTGTGAGTGTGTGTGTGTGAGTGTGTGTGTGTGTGTGTGTGTGTGTGTGTGTGTGTTTGTGTGCTTTTGGGGAAGGGGAGGGGGTGGAAAATGGCAGCAAGCGGGCAGCAAGGCCGTTTGTCCGGTTCTATTGCAATGCTCGCACAAGTGGCTCGCACAAGTGGCTGTGACTGCAGCGTGAACATTCCAGTTGATGGCCCGACTGAGTTGGCGCTCAGACCTTCCGATCAAGAGCACAGTCGCAGCAGTCCAAGAGTTCCACCAGCCGCCCGCAGCGTCACTTGCAGGGTCGCCCGCATGCAGAAGCGAACGCCCCGCCCCCTCACCCTGAAGCCCCCAGCCAGCTGCAGCTCCTTCTGCGGCCGCCCCACGCTGTCCGCCCCCCGCGGCCCCGGCAGCGCGCTGAACGCCGCTTCCGCCACCGCCGCGTTCGAAAACACCAGCAGCAGCTGCCCCGGCCCCGACCCCGCCTCGACCGCCGCGGGCGGCGGCGCGCCGGCCTTGCCGAGGGCGTGGATGATGGGAAGCTGGGGGGAAGCTAGGGAGGCTGGAATCGAGTGGACAAGCAGCTTCACCAGGTCACTCTTTGGGGCCTGCGGGTGACGACGACGGAAGGTCAAACATTATAATATTCGGGTCTGATCAGATGGTTGGTCTGATTGAGCGGCAGTGCAGATGACAGCCAAGTCTTACAAGACCCAAGACCCAGCAGGCTGCTGAAATCACCGGCTGGAGTCTGAAGTCGTGCAATCCCATCCGAAACCCCCTGGCTGTGGCGCCGAAGGAGCATGCCGCACCTTGACAGCCGGAGGATCCAGCGGCGCCGTGGCCTCCCCCGCCGCTTCTTTGGCCATCTCGTGAGCCACCAGCGCCATCGCCGCCGCCGCATCCTCCCTGCTGTCGTGCACGCCCTCACCCGCAGCAGCTACCGCCGCCGCCGCATCCGCCGGCGTCCCTCCGCCTTCCGCATGCTGCCGCTTGCGCGATGCGGCCCCGCCGCTGCTCCTGCCGCCGCCGTCTTGCCGGCCATCGCCGTCGCCGCCGTCGTCGCCGTCGCCGCTGTTGCCGGCACGCAGCTTCCGGCCGAGCAGCTGCTGCGCCAGGTGGACTAGCGAAGGCGTCGCCTGAGACAGGCCCCTGTGGCGATGACGGCGGGGGAGGCGGGCGTGAACGGCCCAGTGACAAGGCAGGGAGGGCGGGAATAATTAGCAGGTGGTACCTGGGGCAAAGTCAAGAGCAGATGCTGATGACCCCGGCTGGTTTGAGACCAAATTCACCGGCACCACCAGCAGCAGCAATCGCACCGGCTGGCCGTCTCAAAAGGCAACTCGTACCAACACAAGGCCAGGCTGCCGCAAACAAGCGCCCCGCGTTTCTCTTGCTGGTGGTTGCAGCCTGCTCTGGAGCCTGCATGGCTCCAGAAATGGGACACTGCAACAATCCAACCCTGATTCTGATCCCAACCCTTGGATCAGGGTGGAGAGCAAGGCGATCACGCTCACTTATAGGAGTAGAGAAGGGCAGTGTCGATGACCGGCTGGTGGTCAAGCTGCAACAGGATCGTATGGGCGGGGGCATGGGGGAAGTGCGACACTGGGCTCCATTTGACTATCACACAGACAGTGCTGGCAAATGGCTGCCAGGAGGCGTCCGGCGAGTGCCATGCGCGGCGGGACGGCGGCGGGAGAGGGCACCGCCTGGCCGTTGCGCCGGCTTATGCAGTGCCACCATCCGACAGCACGAATGACGGCACTCCAAGGCAATAACAGGGTTCACGGGACATCCACACATTGAGATCCCCCCAAGCCAGCCCATGCCCTGCAGCAGTGCCAGGGGGAGCGCGGGTGACGCCCTGCCCAACGTCCTCACCTTGAGAGCCGCCAGGTCAGCGCTGAGCGAGTGCCCCACCAGGATGGTGTCCGGCCCCAGCATCGCCGCCAGCCGCGCCGCGGCGTCGCTGCGTCGCGCGGTGACCCCCGTCAGGTCGTCCTTTGTGATGCCCGTGATGGCGGTGCGCAGGTCAACAACCTTGCCCTCGGGTTTGACCAGCTCCTGGGGAGGGGTCAAGGGGTTTGTGGCGGGGGTTGATGGCATTTCATGACCCGGAATCATGCTGCTATCACAAATCATGCTTCGGCATCGGGGGCAGTGATACTTCCAGCATCTTATCCATCAATGTCTGCCAACGACCCTTTCAGATACCTTCACGACCCAGTGATCAAGCCAGAAATTAGAACATGGTGAGTTCCGAGCCGTGTGCAGCCACGCGCGCACCCTCAACAGGACCGCGCCAGACTGGTCCACCACCGCCAGGGACAGAAGCGCGTTGCTGCTTTTGCTGGTGGCGCACATTTCACAATCCAGCCCCAGCAGCAGCGGGGCAGCTGCCGCCTCGGCCCCATCGGGCCGCAGCCTGGGTGGCCACGGGAGGTTGAGGAGACGGCGTCGGTGAGCGGGCTGCAGCGGCACGTGCTCTCCACCAAACCTTTTGAATAATTCAAGGCAGATCACACCAAAGCATCAGCAAGAGCCTGGCAGGCTGCCATCAAGTGTCACCTCACGTCATCACATCCATTTCACAATTGATTGCTTGGCTTCTTACCTGCTGGTCCTTATCCAACCCTTCTCCCATGAAGGAAAGCTGTAGCAGCGCTGGAACTTGGGGTGCGCCCGCGTGCGCGCCACCAGCCGCCACGCGGCGCTGCTCGCGCGCCCGTCGCCGCTCAATGCTGCGGCGGCGGGCTCGCCCTGCTGCTCCGCGGCTCCGCCGGTACCCGCGCGCGCGGCCGCTGCCTCCTGATCAGTGTTAGTGTGAGTGCGTTCCCCGCAATTGAAGGCGCGCCCGCTCGTGCTCAGGCGGGGCCGCAGGAGCCAGACTGTCGGTCAAACTGGTCAACGCGGGCTTGTGCGCCCACCCCAGCATCCGGAACACTCATGTGCCAGAGCACACCTCCTGCACCGCTGCGCGCCACTTGACGTATCTCTTAAGCTGCCGGGCCTGCTCAGGCTCGGCGGCCACGCCCGATAGGAAGGCCAGCAGCTGCTTCTTCTCGTGGCGAGACGGGTCCTGGTGACGCTGCGCCGCCGGCAGGGCCTGCGGAGCGTTGTACGAATCAGTGGGCGACCAACGGCTGCCCCGTTGACCCACAGCTGCTTCGCCTCAGCATGACCATGAAGGTGACGAAGCAGCGTGGGCGCTGTCGCGATTGCAATGGCGGCCACTGCTCGCATGCAGTTCTTCGGTGCATGCAGCTGAACATGATGACCGTGACGTACCTGCACGAAAGCCTTCCACTCCTGCCCGCCTGGACCTTTCAGGCCCGCCTGCTGGGTGTGCTTGACGCAGTCGGCAAGCGCGGCGGCGTCCGACGCCTTGAGCCAGCTGACCGCGGTGGGCGCCATCCTTCAACGCATGCGCTGCCTATGGCCACTGCTACCTAAACAGTTTTTCTTGGATATTAGTGTTCACCGTCCGTGCGGCTCTGACAGACGGTGGCTGCTGGGGATCCACTCGCCTATCTGTGCAAGCAGGGAACCCAAAGGCGCGTCGTGATGGAGGTATCAGCTGCGATTTTGAATTATATTTAGGTCCGTTACACCGCTCTAAACAAGATCACTGATCACCAGCAGCCGGTGACACGTTGCGAGCATGGCGCTCGTAGACAAGCTCAGTGATGCTGTGTCGCGGGTGCAGGAAGCAGCGGCGCCCTACGTCAAGGTGCGCGGCGGCGGCCTTCGATCAGCGCGCACCGCAGCGCCCCTGACTGCTCTGCTGTGTGCAAGCGCTGCTGCTGAGCCCGCACGCGCTCCTCTGGTTGTCCTCGCCGCACCCATACTGGCATGCCTCCAGCACAAGCGCGCTTGCGTGTCAACCTCCACGCACGCCCTCACCAGCCGGCTCGAGCATCCGAACAACTGCCCCACCTGGCTTGGCCCTCAAACCGTCCTTGCCATCAATCCAAACCTGTGCAGTACGTCGAGCCGGTCGTGCACTGGGGATTCATCCCCGCCGTAATCTTGTTGGGCATGTACACCACAAAGCCGCGGCCGTCGATCGGGCAGTTCTTCTTCGTTGGTTAGGCGCCGGCAAAGTCTGTGCTGTGCTCGACAGTCCAGTGTTGCCAGCCCTTTCGGGCTGCGTCCCGGCCACGCGGCGGCTGCCCCAGTGCTGGCGCCAGCTGCTGCGGTTGCAGGCTGCGGCTGGAGTCTTGAACGGAGGAGGGCGCCGGCAGATGTGTGCATCTTTGTTTGTAGCAGCAGCATTACAGAGCTTCTTTGAGCATATATTCGTATTATGTTTATCTTATGGTAACGAACATGTTTCACGTTGATTGCGCCTACTCCCTGCTGTTTGTTGCAGCCAGGTGGTGCCAAGTCCAGCGGGGGCCCAGAATGCACCAAGCAATCCGAGTCTCATCTTAGCTTGCACGGCTGACGAAGCGCTTACACATGTGATCAACTAAAGCTCCTCAGGATGCCGCTTCCTCCGTAATCACTGCAGACAGCTCCTGCCGCCGCCCGTCTGCCTCTGCTCCGCGTCCTCGTCGTCCCCGAACTTGATGAAGCACCGCCCCGCCGCCTCCATCGCCGCGCACACGCCGGGGTGGTCTTCGTACTCGTACCCCTTGTGCAGCTTTGTGTCAGCGTCCACCGCCAGCAGCGCGTCGCGCCCGCGACCGCTCGGCTCAGCAGCCTTTGGTGGATCGGCAGGGGTGGCGGCGGGGCGAGGGAGTGTGTTGAAAACCAAGCTGCATGGGAGGGTGCGGGCTGCGCGCGCAGGCGGGAAGGGTGGGGTTGAGGTCGCTCCGCGACGTGGTAGTCATGCAGCAGCGCGTGATTAACAGCACCTCACCGAGAGGCAGACGCACAAGGCAAGAAAAGCTGGAACAGAACAGAGGAACCCTGAGCCCACCCAGGCGCAAGCATGCCGTACAATCCAATCCCATGAGCCTGGACAGATGGCAAGGGCGGGCAACCGCGGGTCGTGGTAACATCCTCATCCTGTCTATCGATCTCGATCCACCCGCAGCCCACCAGCACGGCGACAGCCTCTGCCAGGGCCTCCCGGACGTTGTCGTCCTTGTCAGCATTGGCGCCGCCGGCTATTGGCTCCAGCATGCGCGCCAGCACCGCCTCGTCAGACACAATCTGGTCCAGAGTGCCGTCCGCCTGGCGCACGTGAGGCGCAAGGTTTGTGAAGGTGTTGCGAGAAGGAGGTATTGAAACCGGGGGCGGAAGAAGAGCGGTTGTGTATGGATGTGTGTGTGTGTGTGTGTGTGTGTGTGTGTGTGTGTGTGTGTGTGTGTGTGTGTGTG
>NW_014013047.1:17075-23859 GCF_000611645.1 Monoraphidium neglectum
GTGTGTGTGTGTGTGTGTGTGTGTGTGTGTGTGTGTGTGTGTGTGTGTGTGTGTGTGACATAGCATGGGCTTTGAAAAACAGCAGGCCGGCCCAGGCTGCTACACGGTTTGAAGACACGATGAAAGATCCAGGGCAGCAGACCATGTGGCGCTGCAGCGTGCAACTTCTCAAGTTTGTTGCGTCTCCTAAAACCCTCGTGCGCCTCATGAGTTTCACTGCTGACCGCAGGGGCGCACTCCGCGTGCACCTCCCACTCACCTCCGCTGACATGAAGCAGTTGCGCAGCGCGGCGCTGCACCCTCTCCGCCGTCGCTCGCTGCTGCCGGGCGCCAGCTGCGCCGCGAGCGCCTGCAGCAGCCCGCGGCCGGGCTCAAGCAAAATCTCCCGCCCCTTTTTCAGCCGCGTCACGTTCGTAATGACCGCCCCCAAATGCTGGCAAGGGTCCGCATCCGCCGCCGCAGACGCGAGGCTGCCTGGTTGGGCCGCTGCCGCCGCTGACGGGGAGGCCGCGCCGCCCGCGCCCCCGCTGCTGCTGGTGCCGTTGGCGCTGCTGGGGCCCGGCACTGGCGCGTCGAGGGTGACCGCGCTGGTGATGAAGATCTTCAGCAGCAGCGCCCTGCGATGGCACCGGCGCACGCGGCAAGCATTCCGAGCATGAGTCACAGACTGACGGGATCCGCGGCCCCCGACTGCATCAAACGTGGTGCAGCACGGCGCCTTTAAATCCCCCTCGAAGCACTCCGCCCTAGTGCTTTTGGCTGCACGCAGACACACAGGCTGCTTTGGGGGCAGACAAACCGTTCACACACTATTGAGCCATCAATGGCGGATCCTCACATGTTCAGTCCCTCCATGCCGCCGCTGCCCAGCTGCAGCAGCTCCTCGCACGCCGCCTCCTCCACTGTCAAGTTGGCCAGCAGCATGGTCTGCGCATGGCATGGAGTGGAGATGCGAGAGGGCGCTTTTGAGACTCGGGTGCGACATACGCAGTGCGGGCGCAGCGTGCACGGTTCGTGACCGTGTCCAGCAGAAGGTGTGTCTGACAGTCACTGCGCAAAGGTACCACCGCAGTAGGTGTGGAGTGCTGGCACTGCAGTGTTAAAATACGCGGCGGCACCAGGCGACGAGTGCGTGCATACCCACCAAGAGGTGCAGGTGGGGGCAGCTCTTTTCCCGGATGGCCTCCAGCACGCGCGACACGGCGCGCAGCTTCACCATGGCGCCGCGCGCGTCGTCGTCCTGGGCCAGGTTTACTAGGGCAGCCAGCGCCTTTTTTATGAAGCGGGCATGCAGAGCAGGAGCGGTGCAAAGGGTGCGGTGCGGGTTGATACAAGGAAGGCATGGGGACGGAGCAGCCGCTGGATCCGCCAGCGCTGCTGCCAACTCGCCTTTCACTGCCGCCGCAACCGTCGCGAGCACCACCGTCGCACTTTGCAGCGGCAGCGGCAGCGGCAGCAGCAGCAGCGGCAGCAGCAGCAGGGGCAGCGGCAGCGGGCAGACCTGCTGGGACAGGGCCCTGTCCGGGACGAGGCGGAACAGGCGCGTGACCAGGGGCTCTGCTGCGGGCTTCAGGCGGTTGATGCCCTCTTGTGTGGCCGTCAGACCCGCCACAATGTCAAGGGCCATCTTCTGGACCTGAGCGGTTGACGCACGTTGCCAGGCGAGGGAGGGCGCTTGCCTCTCACGCTGGCAGGCAACAGGGCCACAGTAGCAGCGCACGCGAGCGGCGGCCCACCCGACAGGCGGTGGCCCACGGCCAACGAAGGCGCTGCGCCTTTCTTGCTGCGGCATGGTTCACAGCAACATATTTCATTATTTTGCGACCCATGCGGTGGCAAACGGCGCGCCGCAAGCTGACAGGTGTGTGGAGGCTTGTGATCCTCAAGCATCGCGCCCAGGCGTACGCAGGCATACGAGTGCCATAAGAACTCACGTCATTGCGTGTTGAGTCGCCCAGAAAACCTATCAGATCAAGGAGTTCTGTGTCGGCCATGGTCATCGCGCGTACGGCTGGAGGACTGATGGCATTGATGTGACCAGGCTGCTAAATAGGCGTCGACATTCGCACTACCATTCGGTTGAGGCGTCACTTGTTGTCACCCTGTTGACTGGTCAGCCGTCTTCGATTCACTATCAGGGTGGAAGCACATTTATACGCCATCAAGCTCCTTGCAGCTGATTGTAGAGGTGACTTCAAGGGTCTCTTGTAAGTGAGCAACACAGGTAAGTGGTGCTTAACCGCACCAGGGGCGCACTCACACAACGACGACCACGTAATTGTGATGCGATTGCAGCTGGTCAGCAGTACATGAGGGGATACACAAGTTGGCATTTGATTGCAAGTGATGTGCGAAGTTGAAGTTTATGGCAGGGGCGGCACGTGGCCTTTGCTTCTGTCGGAGGGAGTGCAGGTTCTGCTGAAGCAGAAGCAGAGGCAAAGAAAGCACTTACTGCGACAGCAGCGGCAGCAACAGCAGCAGCAGCAGCAGCAGCAGCAGCAGCAGCGGCGAAAGCGGCAGCAGCAGCAGCAGTAGCGGCGGCAGCGGCGGTGAACCGGCCCTCCTGCAGCACCAGGCGCTCACTGAGGGCTGCAACTTTTCGCTGTCGCTAAGGCTGACAAGGACCCACGCACATCAATGTGATGCCCCAAATCGCGGCAAAGCTGGGAAGGGGTGTGGGTCCAAGCCCCGCAGGCACTGCACCACGGCATTCACCAGTCGCTCCTCGTCATGAAGGCTTGCCGAGCGCGGCAGGCATGAGCGGACCGACAGCGAGGGCGTCATGGGGGCTGCGTACAGTACCTCTATTAAACTCAAGCCTCCCCACATCAACTTCACATGGCAACCCAGCTTGCGCGCCGTCCTGTCCAGCGACGTGCGGTGGAGAGCGGCCTGGACCTGATTACGGACCAGCCTGGCGGGGCATCAACAATGCTGCGCCGAAAGTTCCGGAGTGGTGTCAATGCCGTTCATTGGGCTCGCCGCGGGAACATGGGTGCTTGCCATCCTTGATTCCACGAAAGGAATCCCGATCCATCTGATGCTCTACAGCACCGTGGCATCACCGCCCATGCTGCCTTTTGCGCTGTTCGTACAAGACCCGGATGCCGTGTAAGTGTGTTGCCTGCCCAGCTGGGCAGGGGCCCTGTCCACCTGTGCGCCCTTTCTGTAGCTCAATCCTCTGCAATCTGGCTTTTGTGTCCCAGATCTAAACTCACCAACCTCATGGGACTCGCTTGTTGCTGCAGAACTTCGGCCAAACGCCACAGTTACCTGCGCACTGCATGTAAATGCCCCGCTCTTGCTGTGACTGTATAATCGAGCCTTCATCTTGGCCATTGTCAGCTTCGATCAATCAAAGTCAACAGTGTCTAGGCAGGCCGCTGGGTGATCCTACAGGCTACCATGACTGGGGCCTGCATGTTGATGGTTTATTACGGTCAGGCAAGAACGGCCCTGGCGGGCCGTGGGGCAGGAGTTCAGAGGTATAGGGCATGAGTGACGGGGCGAGCACAAGCCATGCATGGGCCGAGCACAAGAGGGCAGGTCGAACTGCGCTTTCCGATGCCAATCAACTTTGATGCATGTCCATGCCGTTCATCCAAACAGGTTGCCCCTGCTGCCCAAGTTGCCCGTCACATGGGCACATGACTTGCTATCGCGTTGGGGGTGGCGAGAGTTCAGGGGCAGGTGGAGGGGGCATGCGGCACTTGCCGCAGTGGTACTGTGTGCATACAGCTGGCAGAAAATATCACCTTGTCGCATCAAACATCATACGGGGCACCACCGTGCAACATATCCAGAGCATTGATCTCGGGCCATTTGGGATTTCACTTGCCCCCACGCGCTCGCATAAGATCTCGTGGAGTGTTGCTTTCCATATCTTGAGCCTGACATAGTTTTGGGCACTTCTGGAAGCATGGCGCGCAAGAAGGTTGGTTCCCGTAGGCATCGCGCGGCTCCAATGCAGCAGCAACTGGACTTTAGAAATCGCTATGGACCAACAGCAGCTACACATATCGTGCACGGACCTTGCGGCCGAGGCGATCCCGGCATGGCGCCAGTGGCGCGATGTGCGCCCGTGTGGCGCAAGTGTGTGCATCCGCAGCAGTCAAATGCGCCCCGTCGCCTCCCCTTGTGCAGGTGCGCGAGTACACTGGCAAGCGCCTCCTGCGCGAGGCCATGAAGCGGATTGCCGGCGTGGAGCTGCCGATAAATGTGGCGCAGGTGAGCCTGCTGGATGTTGGCGGGGCGATCCAGGGTTCAGCATGACGGCTGCGCGGCATGAGAGCTACGCCGGCGTTTGAAACACTCTAGCGTAAGGTTCAGGGTTCGTGCAGCACCCCATGGTTCATGGTGGCCGCGCATGGCAATCCGCTGTGGGGTGATACCGCCCCTGCGTGGCGGCGGTACATGCGTCAGCACCACCTCGAAGCACCCCATGCGGAGCACGCCCAGCCGATCCAGGCCGCTACTTGCACGATGTCCTGTCATGCATGCGCTTGCATGGAGCACCACCCCTTCAGGCGCTCTGCTGGACCCTCAATTCCCCAATTGCGCTGACGCGTGCTGGCACCTCCCAACCACGCAACCACCCACGTCACCAGGTGACCCAAGCCACTAATTACTCAGACCTCCTGGCGGAGCACCCCTGGCTCAACCAGGTTTGCGTTTGGTATGGCCGCCGCTGACAATCTGGGGCAGCGGACGGGCGCTGCGTTTGTGGCGGTCTGGCCATTCGACGCCCTGTAAAGCCCCCTTATGAAGCCTGCCTCTTCACCTGGCCCGCCGCATGCATCGCCACATTCTGAGGCATTACTCCATTCAGAGGCCCGCACATGGCCATGTCCATGATGCCCTGTGCCAAGATATCCTCCAGAAATCATGCAACCCCTGGACCAACCCAGGTGAAGCTGGTTGTGAAGCCGGACATGCTGTTTGGCCAGCGCGGCAAGAACGACCTGGTGGGCCTCAACCTCACATTTAGCGAGGCGGAGGCCTTCATCAGGGCGCGCATGAACAAGGAGGTGGGTGGGGGGTGGCGTGTCACTTGTCATCAATGCATGTAGGATGTGTGATGTGCGATGTCTGTCGTGTGGCGCGCGAGGAGGCGTCCTGGGAGCGCATTCAGCTGATTGGTGGATGCTTGTGTGTGTCGAGTATCTTTGCGGACGGTTGAGGTTCTAATGCATGTTTTGAGGCGCATGGTTATTCGTGATGATGCGGCTGCGGCGCCGGCTCCACCACCCCTCATCTGCACGCCTGCCCACCAACCAACCCGCGCCCTCCTCGCATGCTGCCCCGCGGCTGCCCCACGCCGCCGTCGTGCCGACTGTCCCCCCCTCCGCAGGTGCTGATCAACGGCCTGTCTGGCCCCGTGACGACGTTTGTGGTGGAGCCCTTTGTGCCGCACGAGGACGAGTACTACCTGAGCATCCAGTCGGGGCGGTGAGGCTCGTGCCTTGGCTGCCGTGTGTCGCTGGCGGTGGGAGCAGCCGCCACATGGGGCGGTGGCGTGCTGCAAGGCTTCCAAGCTGTATCAAGGGGGGAGCGTTTCAACCTGTTGCAGTCTGCCGAGGACGGGCGGCGCCTAGGCGTGTCTGCTGTCCCCTGCAGTTGCCGCAAGGCAAGAGCACATGAGCCAGCAGTGCTCAGCAGCAGCAGCGGCAGCAGCAGCGGCAGCAGTACACCATCACCCTTGGCGCCATGTGAAAGCGTAATTCACAGCGGCCATGACACTTCAGTTTCAATCTGCCCGCCCAGAAACAACATCTTTGACTGCCTTTGACCGCCTTTGACCACCTTTGACCGCCAGGCTGGGCTGCGACATCAGCTTCTCCACCGCGGGTGGCGTGGAGATTGAGGAGAACTGGGACAAGGTGAAGACAGTCACGCTGCCCACGGGGACGCCTGCGTCAGGTGAGGGCGGGGGCGCGGGGCGGCGCGGCGCAAGCGCCGCTGGCTTCGCTGCATTGTTTCTTGGCTGGTCAACCCCTGAGGGCGTGCTTCAAGGCTGGGTCGTGCTGTTGTCTGGTTGACGGGGCGCAGGCAACCTTTAGGGGGCTGCACAGTCCACAAGCAACTGATTCACCTGGTAGATGGGCAGGGTGCGCCACGGGCTGCCCGGCTGGCCATGGCTGCCTCATCTGCAGTACGTAGGGTTGGCAGTGAGAACCCCATCTGGTCACCTCCCGGGTCTTGCCCGCCCCCTGCCGCACGCCGCCAGGGGACGCCCTGGCTCCGCTGGTGGCGCCGCTGCCGTTGGAGCTGCGGCCCAAGCTGGAGGCGTTCCTGCGCAACTGCTTCGAGGTGGGGCGACTCACATGGCCGAGGGGGGGAGGGCGCGGGGCGAGGTGTGGGTGAGGCCAGGACTCTTGAGGGAGGCAGAGGTTGACATGCGGGGCCGCTGTATCGCGTCTACACATCACAGCTGGGGGTTTGATTCTGTCTGATTCTGTCTTCGATGTTTGAATCCGGATCCCTCGCAGGGTTCACTGGATTTCGCTCCCTCTCCTCTCCTCCCATGCACACGACCGCCCCTTGACACCCGGCCAGGTGTTCGACGACCTAGACGCCACCCTGCTGGAGATGAACCCCTTCACACTCGACCCAAAGACAGGTGGCCGGCGCCGGGGCCCGGGGTGTGCCCGTTGTCAGAACTCCCATCTGCACCACAAGGCAGCACCGCAACCGCTCATGTGACCACTTCTTCATCTGCCAACCGACCCAAGAAACGTGCCCCAAGCTCACCAGGGCATCCTTCAAGCACCCCCCACCCCCCCCC
>NW_014013047.1:24521-25780 GCF_000611645.1 Monoraphidium neglectum
GCCCCCCACCGCCCATACCACAAATGCAAACCCATGTATTGCAACCGCCCAACACCCCCCAGGCCAGCCATTCCCCCTGGACATCCGCATGGAGCTGGATGACACGGCCGCATTCAGGTGGGTGTGGGCGATGACGGGAGTGGGGCGGCTGTCCAGTGGCCGTCCCGCGTGGCTGCCTCTGGGGCGCAGGTCTGTCTGTGGTGGTTGGCCAGGCAGCTCCCATAGCCCTCTTGGCCCTCTGAGATGGCCACCGTTTAAGCTGTGTCCAGGGGCATCCACATTACATGGCAGGGGCCTGCTTGCAAGCGGGCGCGGGTGCGCGCGCGCACACACACACACACACACACACACACACACACACACACACACACATACACACATACACACACACACACAGTTTGCACAAACACACCTACAACCACATGCACACCCTTCTTCTTACCCAGGAACTCGTCAAAGTGGGGTGACGTGGAGTTCCCGCTGCCCTTCGGCCGCACGCTCACCGCCGCGGAGCAGTTTGTGACGTCGCTCGACGAGGCCACGGGTGCGTTGGCGAAGCAAGCGGGGGTTGCGGGGCGGGCTCTCGCCGCGTGGCTGGGCCCGATACTGCGGACAGACCCTGGCAGCTGCCAGGCGCTCGTCGCCCTGCCCTTCACAGCGTCGCTCCCAGTGAATTCTTGGCCGCGGCGCTTGCCTCGCGGCTGCAATCAGCCAGAAGCCAGCACGTCAGCCCGCTCGTCACCGGCAACCTCCGCCCTGCACCCTGCGCCGCACCCGCCCGGCCGCCCCGCAGGCGCGAGCCTCAAGTTCACAGTGCTCAATCCCAAGGGCCGCGTGTGGCTGATGGTGGCGGGCGGCGGCGCGTCCGTTATATACGCGGACACAGTGGGGGACCTCGGGTTCGCGCAGGTGTGTGCATGTGGTGGGAGAAGGGGGCGCTGCATAGACTTGCTGGAGCCGTTGGTTCGAGCGCAGCCGGCTGTTTGCCGCGGCGGCACCCGCTGCTCTTGTGAGCGCTTGTCAGGTCCGGGTTCGGAAGGGGTGGGCGGGGCCCCCGCCAAGAGCTGCATGCATGCAGCCGGCGCGGGCACCTGCGGCGGCGCCCCCTGCCGTTAGCCTGGACGATTCTAAGTTTTCTTTGGGGGGGTTCGCCCCCTGCGCAGGAGCTGGGCAACTATGGGGAGTACAGCGGCGCGCCCAACACCTCTGAGACTTACCAGTATGCGCGCACGGTCATACAGACGGCCACATGTGAGGCG
>NW_014013046.1:0-10557 GCF_000611645.1 Monoraphidium neglectum
CCGCCAGTCGCGGCGGTTGTCCTCAGTGTTCTCCACGCCCACGGAATTCAGGCGCTTCCCGGTGGTCGCGTTGGACTCATCGCTGGCCAGGATGCCCTGCAAGTTTAGCAGGGTGTGCATGTTAGTGCATGTGTGTGTGTGTGTGTGCGCGCGCGTGTGTGTTCAAGTGTGTGTGCGTGTTCATACGGCTGTGACTGGAGGCGGCTGGTCGTTGCTCCTGCGAGGGCAAAGTCAAAAGTCGACGCCCCACACAGCACCAAGATCACCCTGCCTGTGCTACAACGACACATGTCCAACGCCCTGCCATCCCAAAGAAAGAAACCATTTCGCAGCTGCCGACCCTGGCATCGCCTGACCGCTGTTCTGGTACGCACACACACACACACACACACACATACACACACACGTGTGCTGGTGAGTGTGTGCGCGCGCGCGCAGAGTCGCGTGTGTATCGCACCTTGCCGCGCGTGGCGATGTACTTGGCATTGGCACGCAGCTCCTCCAGGTAGGGGTTGGACTTCTGAGATTGTTAATGCAGTGTTGACAAGGCAATGGCAGATTCAGCAAGGTGATGCCGTAGCGGTATTTGCTCGGTGGTGTTGGTGCCATGGGGGTGTTCAACGCGCCGCCTGCTCCTCCAAGCCTGCTTTAAGCGCCGCTCCTGTAGCTTGCTTGTTGACAACGTGCTCATGCACATGCATATGCACGTGCACATGCACGTTTTCATTGCGTTCATGCAAGGCGTTGGTGCAAAGACCATGCGCATTGACCGTGCTCCTCAGGAGGCGGTGCGGACGCGACGCAGGAAAACGGCAGGCAGCGCTGCTGCCGGCAGCTGCCGTGTTGCGCGCGTGCATACCTCGAAGGCCGAGGTCGCCGCGACGCGCACGGTGCGGGAGCGGCGCACACCAGTGGAGGCCCGTGCGCCTCGCGCCAGGGTGCTCTTGCTGGACAGGGCCATCCTGCGTGCGGCGCCCAGTTTCTTATTATTGCTTCAATCACTTTCATAAAGGAGACCGGAGGTGGTTCCGGGCGCCCTTCATGACCTCAGCTCCTTGCAACAGGCACCCTCGGGACGCTCAAGCGCCTTCCTCGCGAGCCCATTGGATGCCAATGCCATAGCATACACATTTACTTTCACAATCCGCCATGCGGCCCGCCAAGGAGCGCTGGACCACACTCACTCTGCGATCAGCTTGTTTGAGCCGGGTCCCTGTGATGCTCTAGGCGTAAAGGTGCATAGCTCGAGACCCGCACGCACAACCACAAATACATGAGGTGGGCTGGAGAAGATGCACAGGCAACACTTCTTGCCGACACTTTGAACATCCCATGCAGCGACAGTGTCAGCCGATGCACTTAGCAGGGCAGTACGAAGTCTTTAGCTGCGAGTAAAGGTACTACAGGCGCAGCCTGCCATCGCACGGGTTAATCTGACATGGTCAACGCCACGCGGTCAAAATCTTCAGGCCCAGTTCTCTGCACAACACCGCGCATCTGCGCACACTGAGAGGGCTGTTTAGCATGGCTCGAGCCTGAAACACGATGGGAGGCGTCTTATTACTAGCTCAAGCACACCAATGGGCCAAGGCTAGGGGCATGCCCTGAATATGCGTGACAAGTGCTCAGCAAAGCACGGGCTCGCAAGGCTCGTGCTGATCGGCAGCGTGGGAGCAGGGGGCGCCAGGCTCTAACCTCTACGCCTCCTTCAAAGCAATGCAACATAATTGACAAAATTGCATCTATTGCAGTACATTCGCCTTATCACAGGACGATCTTATCCCGCACAAGGCTAAATTGGTCGCAAGGGGCAGCTGGCACAAAACGTACTGCAGACAGCAGGGGCGTCCAGCGTCCAGCAGTCTACGTCAAAGCGTAACCACAAACCGTGGGCACCAAGAGGCTTTTGTGGTTGGAATGTGTTGCGCCCTGCGATAACTCAGCTCAGCAGGGGTAGCTGGCAAACCTGCGGCTAGAACGGTAGTTGACGGTGCCTCATGCATGACACCGCGGTAAACCAGTACAGCCAGGGGACCTGTACAGAGGACATTTTGTAACCTCCGCGGTCTTTCTAGGTCATGTGCGTCTGCCTATCCGGCCTTATTGTGGAGGTCAAGCCTCCCTCGCGTCACTTTGAAACGTTCACATCATGTTTGAGGAAATTTTTCGCGGGCCGGTGCAGGTTGTTGCTTTCCAGGCTACAATATTCGCAACGGTACGTGACGGTGTACGTCATACGCAATCATATATCAAACTTGGTCTTCGATATTGCTCAGATCGGTGCTGTCGTGCGTGGTCACCCGTTGTAGGGCACGCGATAACTGGCTTGAAGGTACGGAAAATATGCGAGTGATTGAGTTGATACTTCCTCTTCGCATGCGCGACCAGGCAGGCCTCGCGATCATGCCAAGTGTGCCAGTCAGCCGCTGCAGTACACAGCTTGCTTTCCCACCGTCAGTCCAGGCCTACCCAATACATTTGATTAAATTCTTGAAATGATGTTGGCAGTGGCCGCGGGTGCTTCTCGCCCTGCACACCCGGCTTGCTAGACAGAGGCAGCCTGAAACGACTTGGGGCCGGCTTGAGGCGTCACCACACACCCGGCATCCCCTACCCCAGGCCCTTCATCCACATTGACCCAGCTTGCACAATGGTGGCGACCCGGAGGCCGGCCCTGCTCGCATGCGCTGCGGCCGCGTGCCTGATCCTCGTCGTCGTCGCCCCCGGCGCTGCGGCGGATACCCAGCAGTTCCAGATCTTCCCAGCCCTGCGGAACGCGTTCTTTTCCAGCTATGTAGCGGCCAGGTCGTCGCCCGCGCCCAAAGCGCAGGCCGGCAGCACCGCGGCTGCGTCCGCTGGGGGCGAGAAGGGCTGCGTGAAGGTGGAGACGCGCGACCTGACCAAGGCGGAGGGGCAGTCCACCTTCCTGTATGTCTTTGCAGGCGAGTCGACGAAAAGCCCACCCCTGCGGGCTGGCTGGAATTGGGTGACATCTCGAGCGATCCACCTCCCCATCATGCCTGTGAACGCACTAGGGGTTCTATGCCCCCTGCCTTGCATTTGAATGCTTAGATGCATGCTAGCTTGCGAATCTTGCATCGGACGCATGCGGCCCACCAGCTTCCCTTGCATTCGCCGTCGTCCCCTCCACCTGCCGGCCCCCCCCTCACCCTCACCACGCCTCCACCCTGTCGCAACCACCCGTCCTTACCCCAGGCCCCGAGAAGCCGTCACCCACCAACCCCGATTTCATTGCCACGATTGATGTCACCGGGCCGACCACCTCCAAGACGTTCGGCCAGATCATTGCCACCACCGACATCCCCAGCAAGTTCTTCGGGAACGAGCCCCACCACGTCGGTGTGTCTGGGGACGTGCTAGCGGCGGGCGGGCTGTTCTCGTTCAAGAGCGGCGAGATCTTTACCGGCGGCGCGAAGAAGGCGGCGGCGACGCCGGACATCTACCTGTTCAACATCTCAAAGGCCAACGCGGCGTCGCCCAAGTGAGGAGCAAGATTGCGGGCGGGCCAGGCAGCGTCCTGCTGCCGTCAGAGGCGCTTGCGAGGACGGGGACGGGTGGTCAGGGCGCCTGCTCGAAGCCCGATGCAGGCGGGTCGCTGGATGGGCGAGCAGGGATGCTAGTTGCCGACCACGGTCGCCTTTTTGAGCTTTGATGTCATGAAACGGCCCAGCCGTGTGCGTGCTCCTGCACACCATGCGCACGCCGTGCGCTGACGTGTCCTTGCTCGCGCTCAGCCCACCGTCAACCTCGGACTTGGCAAACCCCAGGTACATCGACAGCGTCTTTGGCAAGAAGGGCGCCGTCACCGACTCCTTCCTGCCCTTCGGCACCGAGAACGGCCAGCCCAAGTTCCTCGCGTCCTTCATGGGGGACCGCAAGGGCCTGTCGCCGGGCAAGCTGGCCGAGGTTGCGTACGTGAACGAGAGGGACAAGTGGGAGGTGGTGGCGGAGCACGAGGGCGGCGTCGATGGCGCCGCGGACCCCTCGTTCACACCCCACGGATTCGTGAGTGGCTGGAGCGGAAACAATCGATTAGATCGACATAGTGATGACACAAGCAATGGATTGATCAATGCCAGCTTCGGCATTTTTGGTTCTTTCGCGCTGCGGGAGGGGGGCGAGGGCAATCTGCATGGCTGAATTGGCGGGATGTGAGCCCAGGGGGGCGGGGAGAAGCCAGGGGATGTCCTGACGAGGCTATCGCGGAATGGTGCCGGTTTCTGCAGGCGGGAGCAGGAATTCGGAGGCCTGGGCATGGCAGCAGGAGCTGTGCACCCATGCTGTCAAGCTCATAATACGCCCTGCAACTGCCCGCCTCAACAGGACCGCAACGGCCCCAACGGCAGCCTCATTGTCACCGCTGATTACGTGACCGCCGACACTGTCTTTGCCCCTAGCAAGGCGTTCAAGTGAGCGTGGGAATGGTCAGACTGGGGCCTAGGCTTGCATTAACCTCTGCTGGGGCACTGTTGAGATGATCCGTGCTGGCTGCCTGGCTTGAATGCACCTGGTCCTGAGCACGCGGGCCTCCGAGCTCGAGGGCAGCGCGCAGCAGTGCCCCAAATGGTGAGGATGATATCACACGCAATGCTCGTTTCTTACACGGCCCACACATCGCTTTAATGCGCGTGTGCAGGTGGGGCACGACCGTGCGCGTGTGGAACCTGACCACCAAGCAGGTAATTGCCAGGTGGGACCTGGCCACCCTGCCCGGCATCAAGGAGACGCCCCAGGGCCTCATGAGCGTCCGCTGGACGGGTGAGGCTACGGAATTGCCGCGGCGGCCCTTGCCTGCTTTTTTCTGCGTGTCGTGCGAGCCACAGGCGGCTGCGGCAGCGACCTTGGCTGTAAGGTCCTGCGCACCACAGGCGGCTGCGGCAGCTACCTTGGCTGTGAGTCGCGGGGTTGTGGGGATATCACAAATTGGCTGGGGCCGCTGCGCGGCGGGCGATCTTCATGACGTCAGCCTGACTTGACGCTTGGCACAATCTCTCCTCGTGAAATTCTCAGGGAAGAACGACACCTTCTGGTTTTCTTCGGGCACCGGCCACCTGTACCTGGTGGGTGGCCTCGACGGATGCAGCACGCACGCGCGTGTGCTCTCTCCACACTTGAATTTTGTGTTCCAGCTGCCCTCCTGGCCACAATGGTTGTGCGCACTGCATCATCGCGCCGTATCGCTCACCCATCCGTCTCTCATTCCTTGCTGTCACGTCCTGCCAAATCGCCTCGCACGACTCTTGACATGACGTTCCCCTCTCTTGTCAGATCGACGCCTCGAAGCGCGCCGCGGACGGCATCGAGTCGGCCATCAAGGAGGTGTACACGCTCGCGCCCGAGCCCGTGTACGGCTCCTGCGTGTTCAGGTGGGAACCCTCACACTTTTGGGGGACGATCCGCTGCATGGCCGCCCTCAGCCGGAGTCCGAAGCCGCAAAAGAGCCTGGTCGACGCCTCTGGTGGACGCGCAGTGGGGAGTGGGCTGGGGTTTCCTGAGGCTGCAAACAAAGCTGCCGCCCAGAACCACCCATGCTGCTCCCTGGCTTGAAGAACTTGTCCGTGGGACCCACAGCCCCCCAAACTTCTCCTGTGACCCGCAGCGGACGCTTCGCCAACAACACGCGCCTGCTGGTGACGTCACTGGCCCTGAACGAGGTCCGCCTGGTGGACACCACCGACCCCACCAGCATCAAGACCATCCAGGTGGGCCAGGGCAGCGCCACTCGGGCAAGGAAACGGGTCAGGCACGGGTTGATTGCGGAGTGACTCGAGGCCGCAGGCTCGGGTGAGATTGAGAGCTGACCCTGTGCATCTTCCACTTGGCGGATCGCTAGGCATGCCTCTCGGCCCCCTGTAGGTCCCATCCTCCAGCCTCTTTCTCTCCTTCCCTGCTCTAACTTCGTTTCCAATCCCTCTACGCAATCAGCTGCTGGATCCCATCCCAATGCGCATCCATCGCATCAACGACACTCGCACAAACGCCTCTGCGCCCTTGCAGATCTACGAGCTGCCCAAGGGGGCCAGCGGCACCCCCCAGCCCCATGTGGTCGTGATTGACGCCAACGCCACGCTGGCAGCAGTCACCACATACTACGTGGAGCAGCCCACCGGGGTGCGTTGCATGGGAGGGGAGGGAGGCTCGAATTGTGTGTGTTTGCGTGCGTGTGTGTGTGTGTGTGTTGTGTGCGCGCGTGCTCTTGGCTCAACCGTTGTTTGTACAGCCACCGGATCCGGGTGCGGCGCCCCTCGGCCGCGGTCCTCTTGAACTTACAGTGCGCTCAAGGACATGTGTGCCTTGGCAGAAGTAGCTGTCCAGCCAGCTGGCAAACATGGGGCCCCAAAGGCGGGGGCGGTGCTGGCAGCTGGCCGAGTCTGGCCAGGAGTTGCCCTACTTGGCAGCCTCTTGTTTGGAACCAAGCCTTGTGCTGATCCATAACCCTCCAAATCCTGCGCCGACCTCACTACCTGCAGAAGGGGCTGTGGACCAAGCAGGCCAGCAAGGAGGTGCGGCACCCGCGCCACCGGTGCATTTGTGCCTCCCCCGTCTCCCCTTGTCTCTGCTACGGGCTGCTGGATCAAGCATGCTCCCTTTCTCTCCCGCTCCGCAGCGAGTCTGCTCGACCGGTCGTGCCAACGGCGCCCCTAGCAGTCCTGGCGCTCTCCCGCCCGGCCTGTGCTGACACGCCCTCCCTCGCCCCGCCCATCTGGCTGCCCGTGCAGCTGCTGCTGTTCTCCATCGCGGCCGACAAGAACTCCTTCGCCCCCATCAAGACCGTCAACTTCAACGACGCCTTTGAGAAGGCCACCTGCGGCATCAGTGCCGCGCGTGGCCGCTTCGCGCGCCCCCACGGCGCCGTATTTGTGTCGAAGTGATTCACACAGAGCGATTGCGCGTCTCTCGCGCAGCTAGCAGTGACCTGATGCGTCCCGTGTCTGCGCACGCCGGACGTGGCATTTGTTGTCTGCCCAAATGCAGCAGCCAGCTCAACTGAGGAGACGAGAGGCGTGGTCTAGCTCGCAAATTATCCTCAAAACAGCTTGATACTTCTTCAATCGGGCTACATCGACTCATTCTGGCATGACGTCCGCCGCTGGGGGCCGCGAACCCTGCATTCTTTCTCGATGCGCGGCACGACTGTGGTCGGCGCTTGGCCGCCCCCTCCATCACTGCGCCTTGGTCCTGGACTGAAGTGCCCTCGTGACTTCAATGGCTGCACACAGGGCGCCAGCGCGGGCACATGCTGGGTTTCTTGACTTGAAAAGGGCCCCTGAGCCCCAGCTCATTTCATCAGTGTCTGCTGAACAGGGACTGCAAACCCGGGCTTTGCACGGCCTACCACAAGCAGCGTCGATTTTACGTGGGCTACATCCGCAGTGAGGTTGCGCTTTGGCGTCCGCTGACGGATGCGTCTGCAAACCCCCATGCACGATGCCCTGTCGATTTGGAGGGGTGGAAATCAGTCCAGCAGTGCGTATGCGCCACCGCGCCGCGCACGGCCGTTTTGGTGTTGTCGTGGCATTCCCCTACTCTGCAGCCCCGCACAGCCGTGCGCACTTTCGCATTTGGGTGGCGCTGCAATCCAGCGCTGCGGGCCTGCCAGCTGTCATGCAGGCAACATCTGACGCCTGTAGCATTGACCATCTGTACACCGTGAGTGTAATCACACAATTAAATTGACTTGATACTTGTGTTGCTTGTAGATACTGTTCAAAAAAGTACAATGCCATCTGCAAGGTCCACGGCCAGCATGGCACTGGGGACTTGATTTCGCCCAAGACTGAATTTTGGCCAAGCTCACAACACAGCGCTTCAAATGGCCAACTTGGTTTAGCCGGGCATCGTTTTCACTAGAGCATTGTGCACTATGCCTGACAAGTGCTGAGATCTGCCCAAGACGCAGGAAATGAGGATTGGCCACAAAAAATTGGCTGCCGGGGTACTGTCACCAACATGCACCCCAGCCTGTGTGTGGCTACGGACCGTGCCACCTTTGCTCCACATGTAGCTGTCTACATTACTCAAACGGGGATCTCATGATGCGGATCACAAAAGCTGTAGGATTTGGTTTTGTGCGTTCCCGTGGCCACACGACATGCGAGGGAGGAGGTGCAGCGAGCGCTGGTCAACATGACACAGCACGAACTCCTTATGTGTGGCGATGGGCCAGCTCTGCATGACCTTGGCGAAGGTGGTCGGTGCAGGTATACATATTCACCGGTGATCTATCCTACAAAGAAGAGCTCTGTCACCAGCGATCTCGGCTTGCCTACTGCGTGAAAGCTATCAAAGACAGTAGGTCGAGCTGAAAACAGTAATATATGCGCTGCATTTGGTGTTGTTTGGCAACACTTTTTCTTGTAGATCGCACTTCCAGACCGAACCAGCAACCACCCCGAACGACGCATCCTGCTGTGTTGTGAGACTGCGATTTAGCAGGACTAGATGGTTGGAGGCGTCCAGTGCTGATCCATCAGTGCTGCTGCTGCAAAGACGAGCGGGGGGCAGCGGCTCCACAGCAGCACAAGCAGCGTCCGCGCGCAGTTGGCGCGGTGTTGGCATGCAGCCGATGCGGCGCTGAAGGGGTACATCGCCGTGTGTGAGTTTAGAGGGCAAGCATACGCATTACCAGGTGCGCCCCTGGTCACTCGAAGTGGAAGCTTGCAGCAAGTCGTGGCAAAGCACTCCGTTGCTGTGCCGTACTCCTGCATGACGCCCTCTTCCGCCGCCGCAGGCTGTTTCTGGGCGGCAGCGTGCCACCCTCTAACACTCAGTGCTAGCGGCAGCGCCTGCGTGGCGGCGGTGGGGTCCCTCGCAGCACCGGCAGCAAGCGCACGGCGGCGGCACCCCTAGGCGCCCACCAGCAGCGGCAGCAGCAGCAGCAGCAGCAGCAGCAGCCATGAGCGTCTCGGCGCTGTTCCTGCTGGATGTGAAGGGGCGGCCGCTCATATACCGCGACTACCGCGGTGAGGTGTCCACCAAGCACGCTGAGAAGTTCATAATGAAGATCAACGAGCTGGAAGACGCCGGGAAGCTGAGCCCCATCATCCACGATGACGGCGTCACGTGAGCAGCTGCCAGGCAGCTTCTTTGTGATGGGTGCAGTCGCTCGGCCTGCGTTTGACTCCAGCGCGCAGCATGGGTGGCAGAACACTAGCCTTGATTGAGCGGCCGCACCGCAGCTGTCTGCAGAGTGGCGATGAGCAGCGCTTGCAAACGTGGGGTGGCAGCAGAGCAGGGGCGGACTGCGTGCACTCTGGCGGCTGACAACGTCGGGGCACTGGCAGTGCCCCCTGCGCACAGAAGGGAGGATCGGCACCCTTTGCGCGCGGCGCGGTGCAGGCGTCACCGTGGCAACGCCACACGCAGGGCTGTCACGCTGGCGGCCGGGTCGCCGGCACCACGCATGCGAAACGGCGGCTGCTGTCGAATTTTGCGCGCTCTGCCCCCGCCCTCTCAATCCTCCCTTCCCCCCCAAAAAAACGCCGTCAACCTCCGCTGAGGTCACTCCAAAGCCATTAACATGTCTCCGCCTTCCCAGCTGATCCCCCTGGTGCACACGCGCCCCCCCAACACACACACACACACACACACACACACACACATACACACACACCGCCGCCGCCACCGCAGCTACATATACCTGCTGCACGTGAACGTGTACCTCCTGGCTGTCACCCGCGACAATGTCAACGCGGCCAGCATAGTGGTGCGGCGCCCGCTCCCCGCAGCATCAAACCCCCAGCAGCCCAGCTCCGCGCCACGGCAGGCCCAAGCGCGCGGGGGCTGCGGGGACGCAAGCGTTTGACCGCCGAGGGGAGGCGTCGCGCTTCCATATGCAGCACGCTGGGGCCCGGCGCAATGCACGGTGTCCAGCAGGGCGCTTTGCAAGCGGCAGGCGGCCTCGAGCGTGCGGGCCCCTCGTTGAGTTTGCGCTTTTGCTCCTGGCTGCTCCCTGCGCTTCTCTTACGTCTGTTCTGTTCAGGTGTTCCTGCACCGGCTGGTGGACGTGTTCAAGCACTATTTTGAGGAGCTGGAGGAGGAGTCCATCCGCGACAACTTCGTGGTGGTCTACGAGCTGCTGGACGAGGTGATCTGATCTGATCTGGCCTGATCTGGTAGTCGTTATCGAGGGTGTTGCGTCGTTGCGACGGTGACCTGGAGCACCTGCGAGCCATTGGGGCCCTGCTGCTGCTGCTGCTGCTGCTGCTGCTGCTGCTGCTGCGAGTAACCCCCGGCATGACCTCTCCGGGATCAACACCTGCCTGCCGACCTGACAGCGCCCTGCAATACTGCCCGTTTGTCTTCTGCGGGCCCCCCACCACAGGTCATGGACTATGGCTACCCCCAGTTCACGGAGGCGCGCATCCTGTCAGAGTACATCAAGACGGACGCCTACAGAATGGAGGTGGGCGGGCGCTCAGAGGTTTTGCACTTTGTTGTTATACATATGTATGGCGTATAATTCTGGCTGGCACACACACACACACACACACACACACACACACACACACACACACACACACACACACACACACA
>NW_014013046.1:10676-15393 GCF_000611645.1 Monoraphidium neglectum
CACACACACACACACACACACACACACACACACACACACACATGCACGCCTGGAGCGCGCGCAGCCACGCATGCCTGCTCCCACCCTGTTGCACGGCTGCCCGCGCCTCCCCCCTCCCCTGCCTGTATCCAACCCGCCCGCTCCCTGACCTGCCGCTCTGCCAGGTGGCGGCAGTGAAGCCTCCCATGGCGGTGACCAACGCGGTATCGTGGCGCAGCGAGGGCATCCGGCACAAGAAGAATGAGGTGAGCGGGGTCAGACTGTAGGGTTCAAAAGCCTGGATTTAGGGTTCAGGGTTGACATCGAAGAACGGAGGTGCATGGTGGCGAGGGCCGGGGACTGGGGACACGTGGCACTGGCACGAGGAGAGTGATATGGGGGGCGGGGGCGACGGGCGGGATGGAGGAGGGAGTGGCGGTGCATTGCGAGGGGGATCGGGTTGTGCGGCACCCGGCGAAAACATTGTGTTGCGGGATTGGAAGAAAAGTTGGCTGGTCGGTTGTCTGGGCAGGGCGGGGGTTGGCGTACCGAAGTCGGGGAAGTTTTGGACCCGGGCATTGGATCCAGCGTTTGCATCATGCTTGGCGTGAGTGGGATCCGGCATGGTGCAAATGCGATGAGAGCCAGCCGGCAATGATTTGGTGGGCGTGAAGGATTTGGGTGGGTCTTGGAGGCGCGCTTCTGTGACACGAGTGGGCAGACTGGCGACATTCTCCGCTGTTGTGCACGGCTCTTACGCAATCAGGGACGTCTCTCACTTCCAGAACCTCAAGCATACCCATGATTCCCTTGCTCGCTGCGCACACACACACACACACACACACACACACACACACTCACACACACACACACCAAAACGCACCCACCACCTGGGCTACCCAACCGCAAGGTCTTCCTCGATGTCGTGGAAAGTGTCAACCTCCTCGTGGGCAGCAGCGGGCAGGTGCGCAGCAGAATGCAGGTCGGGCCACGCAGCAGCGGCAGGGGCCGGGAAGTGATGCTTACGGTGTGCGCGAGGCCACGGCGTGCGGGACCCTGCCGGCCGTCGCTGTGTGGCCCTGGTCGCGCGTCCGAGCCAAAGAAGGCGGAGCGCATCCGTGCGCGATGTCAGGGGTCCTTAATCATGACCTGGCCTTGGCTTGGTGTGATGTCTAAGGACTGGCCGGGTCGCAGCGGGGATTCATCATGGCGCAAAGTGATGTCCCCACCGCCCCGCCCTCCTCCCCTCTGGCAAACGCCCTGTTGCAGCCCTCTTGCCCTGTCTATACCCTGTCAACACCCCTCACCCTGCCTGGACCTCGAACCTTGTCTGAACCCCGTGCACACACGCCACCGCACACACACGCCCCGGGCCAACCCAGGTGGTGAGCAGCGAGGTGGTGGGAACCCTCAAGATGCGAACCTTCCTCAGCGGCATGCCCGAGTGCAAGCTCGGGCTCAACGACAAGGTGCGCCCTGTGGACGGCTGGGTTTGAGGGTGTGGGCGCGGCTGTGTTTGTCTGTGCATGTGCAAGACCGCGCCTGCATGTGCGTGCATATGTAAGTTGTATGATCACTGTGCTTGCGTGGGTGTTTGTGTATGTGCAGGGGAGTATACGCACGTGTGTCAAGGGGTGTGTGTGCATTTGTGTTTTTTGTGTACATACATATACATGCAGGTGCAAGCGGTCGCATCATAGCCACTGCCAACTCGTTGAGTCGCTGACGAGGCGTCGTCCCCACCCCCCTCCCGGTCACCCCCCTGCGGCGCCCCATGCAACCGCCGCGCCCCCAGGTGCTGTTTGAGGCCCAGGGGCGCACCAACAGGCAGAAGGCTGTTGAGATGGAGGACATCCGCTTCCACCAGTGCGTCAGGCTGGTGAGTCAATCACCCACCCCACCCCACCCCACCCTACCGCACACTGCACCACCCGGTTTTTTGGTCCTGTTCGAAAGCAGCCACTCCTGCGCGAGCACGCCCGAATATCATCACTCGCCCGCTGCCTCGGCGGCGGCTTCCCCCCTTTTTTCCTGAACCCTGAACCCTCACCCACTCCTGCACCCCAAGGCGCGGTTTGAGAATGACCGCACCATCAGCTTCATCCCACCTGACGGCAACTTCGACCTGATGACCTACCGGCTGAGCCAGAACATCAAGTGAGGGGGGAGAGAGCGGTGCTTGGGTCGGGGTGGTTGTGGGGTGATGGGCAGGGGGGGTTATGCGTGCAAGTCGGGTGATGGGGAAAACCACAAAGTGCAGGTGCCAGCAAGATCAGGGATGCATGTGTCTGTATGGCGGCAGCTGTGACAGAAAGCGACGCTTAGGGTCCCAGTTTCAGCGTGTCGTGTGCGCGAGTCTGAAGCAGCGACGGATGCACGGGCTCCAAACGCACCAGAGCACACATATGCGCGCGCTCTCACCTCACATCTTCCCACCCGCAGGCCTCTTGTCTGGGTGGAGTGCCTGGTGGAACACCCCTCACGCAGCCGCACGGACTACGTGGTGAAGGCGCGCTCACAGTTCAAGGAGCGGTGAGGCACACGCACACATCAGGGTTGCCGCCCCCGCGATCCCGCGTTGATCAACCCCTTCCCGCCCCCCCTCCCATACATACGCACACACACACACACGCATGTCCACCCCCCCACACACGCACACACAAGCGCAAGCACACACACACACACACACACACACAAGCGCGCGCACACACGCACACATCACCGCGAGCTGCCCGGTGCAGCACCCTCAACTGTGGCTGTCCCAACCGCCTGGTCCACAACAGCCGGCGCAAAGGGGGGCGTCAGGACTAGAGTTTTAGTGATAGCCTTGCTGCTGCATCGCCTCACCTCCACCACACAAGACCGTCGCGAGGCCCCGCTGAAACATCCTTGGACCGGTGCCCTCAGTGGCGATATCACCGCTGCTTTTCATTCTTCACCCTCTCATCATCCGGTCCCCTCAACGTCACACCCCCAACCCCCTACCCCTCCCCCAACCGAATCACATCGAATGCACCATGCACCCTTTCCCCAGGAGTGCGGCCACCAACGTGGAGATCATCCTGCCTCTGCCCCAGGACGCCATCGTGCCGCAGAGCCGCTGCAGCCAGGTGGGCGCGTGCTGCGGAGAAGGGTCTGGGTGCAGAGCCGCTCCAGCCGAGAGTCCTTGTATGTCGCGCGTGCTTGGGGGCGGGGCTGCAGGGGCAATGGTGTTGTGCTCGGGGTCGCACATTCGCGGAAGCCATGCGCTGGCGCACGGTCATTCAGGTGGGGCTGTGGGCAGGGCAATGCACCAGCAATCATCTGCATCCGCATCACCCCCCTCCCTGCTTCCCCCTTGAACCCTGACAGCCCCCCCTCCCCCAACGCGCAGGTGCGCGCACACACACACACACACACACACACACACACACACACACACACGTGCACGCACACACGTGCACGCACACACGTGCATGCACACACACATACACACACACAAACACACAACATGTACGTACACGTGTTTACGCACGCACGCATGTACATACGCGTGTCATTTCGTCAGGGCACCGCGGTCTATGCGCCAGAGAGGAGCGCCATGATCTGGACGATCAAGAGCTTCCCGGGCGGCAAGGTGCGCAAACTTCACACCGTAAAGAGCGTGCCGTTCAGCTAGCATCGGGCTTGCCTGCTGGGCGGCACCCAGCCGTGCGGGTGCGCGGGCAGGGCACTGCGGCGTCCCAACCACCCCTCTCAGCATCGACCCTTGCTCCTTTGATGTCTCCAACCATCATCGTATCAACTGAAAACAATCACGAACGACGGCTTTGCTTGTAACGTTTCATAACAATTTGTTTCCCTCAACCGCTGTGCTGACTCACCCAGGAGTACCTGCTGCGTGTCAACTTCAACCTGCCAAGCGTGGAGGCCGAGGAGGAGGTGCGCGCGGGGGACCCCCTCCATGCCCGCCTGCATTGGCCCCTCCTGTGCAATGCTCGCATCCGGATCAACGCGCGGCGCGCCCCGCGGCCCAACGGGCTCGCGCGCATCGCCCCTCCCCCCTTTCCTGCTCGTTCCTGGTGCCGCGACGCATGTCTTGGGCCCGCTGGCCGCTTGTTGCCGATTACCAAAGGCTCGTCATAAAAGCCTGCCAGAGTGCCGCTGCGGCGTGCGGCCGCCGCGTCCCTCGCGCTCTGCTGCACCCTCGTCCCTCTTCCCCAACCCTGCGCCACCTGCGCATTGACGATGCACCATCAACACATGGTCGTGAACAATCATGTCATTGCGATTAAATAATCACAGGTCCACGGGAAGATGCCGCCCATCAAGGTCAAGTTTGAAATTCCCTACTTCACAGTCAGCGGCCTGCAGGTGGGTGGGCAGGTGGAGGGGGGCAGGTGTGGGCCCGGGGGGCACGGGCAACGGGGCGGCTTGCAGGCGCTCGGAAGCCGGACGGAAGCTGGAGGCTTTTTGGAGGAAGGGGTGGTATCCCAAGGGGCGTGGGTTGCAGCCCTGGGCACGGTTTGGAGTAGGTGGAGCATGGACTGCAGCTTTATGGCACGCGGGCGTCCGCAGACCGCGGGCGTGGCTTCCTGCGCCTGCCCCCTGACGCCGCGCCGTCGCGCTGTTGCTATGCGGCCTGCGCGGACGGCTGGCACGGCCGGCCGCAGCGACTGGACGGGTGCACGGAGCTTTGGAAACAAACGTACTGACAGCGACAATTGCTGTAGCCCCTGCACCCCCTCCTCCCCCCCCC
>NW_014013046.1:16120-24428 GCF_000611645.1 Monoraphidium neglectum
CCCCCCCCCTGACCCCAACAACATCAAACCGCCGCAACTGCTGAAAGCGCCTGAAACCGCCATGACTCACAGGTGCGATACCTGAAAGTGATCGAGAAGAGCGGCTACCAGGCGCTGCCCTGGGTGCGCTACATAACCACCGCGGGCAACTACGAGATCCGGATGATGTAGCGATGACGTCACCACGTTTGATTCCGCCACGCGGCTGTCGCGGCGTGGCCGTGCGAGCAGGGCGGAGCCGCGGCAGCGCTTGTGGGCGCTTGTGGCATGTCGCCGCCATTTGGAGGACATGGCTCCGCTTGCTAGGGAGTTGCTCCGGTAAACGAGCGCGTTCATGGACATCGAGAGGGCGCGAGGGAGGCTGCGGCCTTGTGTTGCGTTGTTAATGCCCTGGTTCTGCCTGAGGAGTGGGAAAATGGACGCCAGGGCCTCGAACTTTGGGTTGCCACAGCATGGCGGCGCAGCACCGCCGAAAAGTCAGGGCTCGGCCCTTGGGAGTCGGTGCTGCTGCAACCCCTTACACTCCGATGTGGTTGTGTATGCCAGGTCAGGTGGTGCCTAAGCCCGGTACCCTGGAGGGTGGGCCAAGGAGTGGAAGGGCGTGTGCGCACAAAAGTGTGGCGACGCGCCTGCAGCTGGGCTTGGAAACGGTCCAGTGCCAAGTGCCATGTTGGAAGGGGTGGACATGGAACGGGTACACAACGCTGTTGCTCATGAATTGACATTGCTCATCACTCGCACCGCATATGTCTTACTGCTTTACCGGGACCTTCCGCTGGTTGGCACAGATCCAACGCCTCGATCCAAGTGCCGCGCTCTGATCTGTCCCTAAGCACGGTTGAGGCGCAGCCGTGTCATAGATTGCTTCATTCTGTATCAGTTTTATACGATTGATAAATGGTGCTGCAGCAGCGCCAGGGCCGGCGGGCCGGCGGGGCGGCTCAGCATGAGCAGCAGCACGGCGTCGACGCACAGCATGGTCACAAGGGCTGGCACCTGGAAGCCGCGGATTTGAGGCTGGCGACCGCCTCTGACGCACTCTCAAACCTGCAGGCGCGCGGGGGGCGCCCTGGCGAGGCGGTGCGCGCGAGCCAGCGCCATTGTTGTGCACCGGTTGTAGTGCGTGCCCGCTCGTCACTTCGGCGCCCCTGCCGCGCATGACGCCACGCACCGTCACCCTGCTGCCTGTGACACGCGCAGCCAGAGTCGCTGCCTGTTCACCTTCCCAAGCAGCTGGAGGGCCGCCCCATGGGGCTATTCAGCGCCCAAGCCATCCAGCGCTGCGCCTGCGACCTGCCGCCCCCCGCCGCTTCGCCGCCCCCGCCCCCGCCGCCACGCCGCGGCGGTGGTGGCGGCCCGCAGCAGCGGCAGCAGCAGCCGCGGGCCGCGCGCGAGCGGCAGGAGTTTGTGACGGATTCGGTGCTGAATGCAGGCGCGCCCGTTTGGGCGCTGGACTGGTGCCCGTGGCCGGCCGGCCGGCCGCCGCCAGGGCCCCGCAATGCATGCGACTTGTTGGCGCTGTCGACACACCCCAAAGGCGTCCCGCGGACGCGGCTCGGCTCGTTTCACCGCGGGCCGGGCGCGCTCCAACTGTGGGCCGTGCCGCACAGCGCGCCCGCCTCCGCCGCCTCGGCCGCGGCTTCCGCGCCGGCGGCGGCGCTGCCGCGGTGCCTGGCGCTGCTGCGGCATGGCGGGCGGCTGGCGTGGGACGTGAAATGGTGCCCCGACCCCTCAGCCCTGATTCAAGGCGGCGCCGCTGCGCTGGCGGACGGCACCCTCCCTGACGCCGCGCCGAGCGCTGCCAGCCGCAGCGGCGGCAGCAGGGGTGGCGGGGCGCGGGTGCGGCTGCAGGGGCTGCTGGCGGCAGTGCTTGGGGACGGCAGCGTCCAAATCTACGCGGTACCAGGGATGCAGGAGCTTGCCCCACTCGGGGCGGGCGCTGCGGCGGGGCCAGACACAGGGGCTGCCGAAGCGCAAGCAGCAGCCGGCCGAGCCCGCGCGCGGCGGTTAGCAGGACAAGGCGAGGAGGAGGAGGACGAGGAGGAGGAGGAGGAGGACGAGGAGGACGAGGAGGAGGAGGTGGCCGCCACGGCAGGCAGGGGCAGGGGGCAGGGGCAGGGGCGGGATGCAGGCGCGGCGGCGGCCGCGGCCGCGGCTGCAGCGGCAGCGGCGGGCTGCGCGGTGTTGGACCTCGCGCCCGTCGCGTCGCTGTCGGCGGGAGCCATGGGCGGGTCGCTAGCCAGCTGCTGCGCGTGGGCGCCCTGGGTGCCGCACGACTGCCTGCTGGTGGGCAGCTGGGACGGGCACGTGGCGGTGTGGCGGCTGCCGACGGCGGGGGGAGGTGAGGGGTGTCGGGGGCCCCTGGGACTGCACGAGTGCTGCAGCTGCTTTGCTGCAGCTGCGTGTAGCTGCAACTTGGCTTGCTTGCAGCGAAGTTTGCAGCCACATGTTGATTGTACCTACATGCAACCTGTCGCGCCGCAGCCTCACCTCTCAGCTTTGAATGTCTGACTGTCACGGAACAGCCACAGCATCTGATTCCGAAACAGCTCTCTTCCTCACAGAAGCACGACCGCCCCGCACACACACACACTCACTCACTCACACACTAACACGCACAAAAAAACCATCGCTCGCGCTCAGGCATGGCCGCGCCCAAGCTGGTGCTGCGGGTGCGGTCAGACCAGTGTGCCGTCCGCCGGGTCTGCTGGCAGCCCGACCCGCCAGTCGCTGACTCAGAAGCTAAGGAAGAGGACGCGTCAGAAGAAGCAGCAGCAGCAGCGTCACCAGCAGCGGCGGCGGAGGCGGCAGCCGGTGAGGCAGAGGAGGGGCGAGAGCAGCACGAGGAGGCCGCGACGGGGCCGGGCGGTGGCGGGTCTCCGGGCCCCGGCCGCCTGCGCAGCTTCCTCACAGCTTCTCAGTGGGGCGAGCTGAAGATCTGGGACCCGGAGGACCCGTTTGCGCCGGTGCACTCGCGTGCAATGAACAAGGTGGGGCGTTGGCGGTAGACACACCGCCAAGTACGCGGAGAAGGGGGAGACGGAGAGTGGAGACATAACGCAGGGTGGAGGACGCGGACACACCTTATTGGCTGTGCCACCGTCTGGCTGCCTCCGCCAAGGGCATTTGCCGGCTCGCAGCAGGAGGACGCGTGGTTCTTGCCTGCCGGCAGGCAGCGACGCGTGGCGCTCCTGCACTGCATCGCATTCCCTTTTTGCGGCGGCCGTCGACCATTCTGTATGCATTTCATATCGCACCACCAAGCCAAGCCCTGCATCCTCATCTCTCCCCCCCCCCCACCAATGTCACCCGGTGCCAGGTGCCCGTCACCGGCTGCGTGTGGGCGCGGGACCCAGGCGCCATCGTGGCGACCCTGTCGGACGGCGGCGTGCGCGTCGTCTTCACGGGGCTGGCCGCGATCCTCGGGGTGCAGCGGCAGCACGGCAGGCAGTCGCACATCTGCCTCGAAGGTGGGCGTGGTTGCGGCCGCGACGCGCCAGGCTGCGCGTTGTTCTCTAGAGGATGGTCATCTTTCGAACAGGATGGATTGTGCTTTGGACATCGGCCAGCAGCGTTTGCCATAAGGGGAGCACATGCACGACGGCCCCCTCCACCCCTGGACCGCGCGCCCGCCGCTCTTGGGAGGTTGTTCCAACCGCAGCTGCCCCCTCGACTTCCGCACTCCCCCAGGCCCGGACCCCTCGCCCGTCTGGGCGGTGTCGTATCACCCAGCGCAGCGGGTGGCTGCCTACTGTGGAGATGCGGGGATCCTCGGGATCGTCCCCGTGGAGCCGCCCCTCATCAACCGCCGCCACCAGAAGCCCGCGGCGGCCGTGTCCGCGATCGCCGTCGACGGCGCCGGCGAGGCGTGGCTGCTGGCCGCGGAGCAGCTGCCGGGCAACGCCGGGCTGTACGCGGGCGGCGCGATGCACCGCGGCGGCGACGGGGCCGCGGAGTCTGCGGGTCGGCGCGGCGTGCTGCACGACCCGCGGCAGGCGCTGTTTGGGGCTGCGTTCAGCCCGAACGTGGTGGGCGGCGCGTGCCAGCTGGCCGCCGGCGGCGCGGCGGGGCTGGTGAGGGTGCACAGGATGATGGTGGTGGTGGAGGGGGGCGCGGACACCGAGGAGTGGATGGATTGAGAAAGTGTGGCGCGTTTTGATACTCTTGAGGGGCGTTGCTGACCTGGCTTGCGTTGACACTGTGCTTTGTCACTGCAAGGAACAATCAGTGACAACACGACACAAAAACCAGCAAGAAATTCACCACTACCTCTAAACCCACTACCTGTAATCTAGACAATGCCCACCAAGCCAGTATTAAAGATTGGTGTTGCAGGGGGTTGAGTGCCGGCCACGGTGCTTTGCAGTATATAACAGGGGCCCTGATGCATTGCTGCTTCCTGCTTTGGAGACTATGTGCAGCAGCGCTCTGACAGCCCATGCCGTGCAGCCCAAGTGCGTGGCAGAGTGCGCGCTGCAGTCATGAAAGCCATTATAGATCGCTTGAGTGCAGGGGTGTCGATCCAGCGTCTTGCCAGTCGATGAGGGCTGGGAACTACCGGTGACATCCCAGAAAGCCAGCGGATTCGTCTTCAGGCGGTACACATCAGCGGGACCTGGTCGGCACCTTGAATCAGCGGCCGAGATTTGCAGCTGCGTGATATTTATTGAAAGCGGTTCCAGAGTTTTCGTGCTGTGAGAGCAGAGCAGCGCGCCTCCTGGTGCGTGCAGTGCCTTCCGATGATCGCAACCGAGCAGGTGCTCGTGTAACCAGCACTGAGTCGTTGTTGCTGTTTTTCAGCATTATAAATGATGTAGTCAAAACGGTCAAGTGAAATGATCTACTCAGCGGGTGCCTCCCCAAGGTCCGAGCAGCGCTGCAAGACGCCCGTAGCAAATGTGAGAATGCAATTGACGGTGTTTATAGGCACTTGGCGTGGTCCGTTCGCTTCAGGTGTACTGCAGCGCTGCGAACCACTGCCACTGCACACGTTCGACTTGCCCGCCGTACACACGCAGGATGCAGCTGCACTGCAGGCGGCGGCGGCAGCGGCCGTGGCCAGTCGCTTTGGAAGCTCATCACCACGCACGGCGCTCTATATTCGCCCAGCATCTCCAAGGCTGGGACAGCAGCAGCTGCGGCCGCGTTCCGCTGGAGCCAGGGAGGCAAGGAGTGTCCCCTTGGCAACCGTACAGCAGCAGCAGCAGCAGCAGCAGCAGCAGCAGCAGCAGCAGCAGCAGGTTGAGGTGGGAGACCAGCCAGGTGCAGCCGTTCAACAACTTCAGACGGTGAGCCTGCACCCAGCATGGCATTGCCCAACAGTTTGCCGGTGATAAACTTCCTCCCTTGGCGGCCTCACAGCGTGCAGATGTCATGATCACAAGAGAACAGGGTATAGGTTTCTGATTCTGGATGCAAAACCTCAACTCCAAATGCCCCCGCCCCGAACGCTTAGGCCTTGGACGCCCTGCGGCACTTTGCGGCGCACGGCCACTCTGGCGGGCGCCGGCTGTTCTATTTGCTGCCAGCGGCCGCAGCGCAGGAGCCATTGATGGACCCGTATGCATTGGAGGTGAGATGTTGTGCTAGTGACGTTGAATCGTTCTCTTGTAACGTTGCACCCCGGTTGACACCTGAGAGTTGGGGTTCCAAGCCGTAACAAACGTGCCCGCCCCTCCGTCGTGCGCGCGACGCTCGACTGAGCAAGTTGCCGCATGAGCGCTTCAGATAGCACGCAAGCGCCGCCTGCTGGGCAAGGGCCCGCAGGCCGTGACGGCGCTTTGATCGCTGGCAGACGCACACGCGCGCGCGCCCAAACCGCCAGTGCGGCGCCTGGCCGGCGGCGACATGTTTTGCTTGGTGCACCAATATCGTCGCAGGTCGTGGGCCGTGAAGAGGCAGCTGCCGTGCGGCGGTCCTTCACAGCCTCGGCCACCGGGTTAATCGAGGTATGGCGGCGGCGGCGGGCACGGGCGCGGGCCCTGCGGCGGGCGCGGCGGCGGGCGCGGCGGCGGGGCGGGCAATCGTCACACCGAGCCGGGCCGGTTGGCACGGCGTGGGATGGCACAGGCACTCCATTTGTAGTAACTGCTAGGGGGCCCACTGCGATCCCAGCAGGTGTGCTGTGATCGAAGCGGCTCTCGCTTCGATGGTCGTGATGTCAACTGTCGATGTGAACGGCGCGCCGCCGTCCCGCAGGTGCAGCCGGGCTGCGCGCCCGAGCATACACCCGTCGGGGAGTGGCTGCGGTGCAGCAGCATGCACTCGCTGCTGCGGGGGCTTGCGGCGTTCAAACAGGCATGGATGGGCAGCAGCATACGCAGGTGATAGGACGGCTGCCTGGGGACTAAGGACGGGGCCGCTGAGGGCGCACAGGGGCCGAGAGTCGCCTTGCACTGCAGGCTGCTATGCTAGCAGCCGCCACTTGATCAAATGTTGCAATGTGCGGAAGCTGCGTCTGACGTTTGAGACATTGTGGGGCCAAAAGGACTGCCCGTTCACCTGATCGCTGCTCCCCACTCGCCCGAGCGCGCAGGTGGCACGAGGCCGCGCGGCGGCGCCGCTTCGAGCGCGCGCGGGAGCGGCTCGCGCGCCGACTCATCCTGCTGCGGCCGGGCATGCGCGGGGCGCTCATGGAGGCGCGGGCGCGGCTGCGGGAAGTCGGGGAGGCAGGGGCCACAGGGGCGCTGCCTGGGGAGGGGCTGTACCGGCTGGAGTCGCTCGTGCAGGCGCAGCAGGAGCACCACAGGTGGGCGCGGCGTCATAGCGTCATCAGCAGCCGGGCATGACGACGTTGGTGGCTCCAAGCTGGTGTGACGTCGAAGCCAGCAGGCCTATCAGGGTTCAAGGAATTTGATTGAGGGGTTGGACGGGGGTGGGGCGCGGCCTGAGGCCAGGGGTGCCGGGGCTGCAGGACGGGAGCGTGGCGCCGCGCTGACGGCCAACCCCACGCTCGGCGGGGGGAGGCTGCGCGCTGGTCGTGGCGTTTGGCTCGTGTCCACGCCGAACTGCGCGCGTCCGGTCGTCGCCGCCTGCGATCGACACGGCCAACCTCGCTGTACGCATGCGTACGCCCCTCTATGATGCTGCCCAGGGGCCGCCTGGCGCTGCTGATGGCCCGAAACATGTCGGCCATCGCGGCGGCCGCGCAGCAGCTGGCGGGCCAGATCACCAGGGGCGAGGCAGCGCTGCGGGCGCAGGTGGGCCGGTTGGGCGGCGTGCGGCGCGTTGATGGTCGGCTGTTTGGTACGCGCGCACCGCCTGACCTGCCCCGCCCGATGGGGGGGCAGATGGCGTCCTGGCAGTACACATTTGAGGCTTTCCAGATGGCAATAATCAGTGTCGCCCGATTCGCTTCGTTTGACTGCGTGCCGACGCACGTTGATGCGAGCAGCCGGATGGATCTGGTTGTGCTTCTCGCACCGAAAGCACGACTGCCGTGTGACGCGCCGTGACACACCCATCCAGCCGCGGCTCACGGCTGCGACGCGCGCCCGCCGTTTGGGTCTGCCAGGTGGAGGAGTTTGACCGGGACCCCTCTGCGGGCGCAATGAAGGGCGCCAACCCCATCAAGGTGCGGGCGCGCCCCAGGGGCGTCGCAGCGCGGCGCATCCCGCGCCCAGGGCAGGGCGCCTGTGTGAGGCTCGGCCCCGCGCCGCGCGCGCTGCGACGCTGGTTCCGCTCTCCCGGAGCTCCTGCACCGGCGCCCTCCTCTCGCGCCCGACAGGCCCACCCGAGGCGTCGCTTCCAAAACTTGTATGTGGTGTCAGCGCGTGTGGCAGCCGATTGACATGGAGTGCACGGAATAAACGACCACACATCCACTCAACTTTGACATCAACACCTAATCCAAACACCCACGTGGTCACTCAACTTGACCTGCATCCATACAGGTCAAGGCCGACCGCGAGGCCGCCGCCGCGCTGCACCGCTCCGCCCTGGAGGAGGCCCAGCTTCTGCCCGGCTTCCTGCGACTGCTGGACTGCCTCGTGCTCCAGAGCCACCTGGATCTCGTGATCTCGGCGGTCGAGGGCGTAAGATCTCACCTGATGCGGCCGGACGTGCACGCTCGGGTTGCGATCACGGTCGGGCGCGAGGGGGCGGGGTTTGACCCACCCCAAGAGGAGTTTCTGAGGGTGAGAGCTGGTCGCAGTCGAGCGCGCGCCTGCATTGTCGGCCAGATGCACGGGGGCGGCCTAGACCAAGATGGGAGTTGCATGCTGGCGTGTTGTGTGGCCGTGCACGTACACAGACAGATCACAGACAGATCACGGCTTTGCATGCTTTTGGGGCTCACCCACCCCACCCC
>NW_014013045.1:0-486 GCF_000611645.1 Monoraphidium neglectum
GCTTTGCAGGCACCCCGGGGCGTGCGAGTTCCTTGTGGGGGTCACCCTCAAACCCAGAACCCAGGAGGTCGACCTCCCCTTATTGCCTGCTGGCCGAAAGTTCCCTTCCCTGCCTGCTCTGCAACTACACACAAACACACCCATGCGCACATACACGCACGTGCACGCGTGCTTGTTGGCGCACACACACACACACACACACACACACACACACACACACACACACACACACACTCACAGTCACACACAAACACACGCACGCACGCATGCACGCATGCACGCACTCATGCACGCATGCACGCACGCACACCTGCAAGCGCCCACGCATGCACGCACGCATACACACACGCACGTGCGCTTGCCCCCCCCCACACACACACGCATGCACACACGCACGCACGCACGCACGCGCCCGCGCACACACAAACACACACACACACACACACACACACACACACACACACACACACACACACACACACACAC
>NW_014013045.1:981-13385 GCF_000611645.1 Monoraphidium neglectum
ACACACACACACACACACACACACACACACACACACACACACACACACACACACACACACACATGCACCTGCAAGCGACCACGCACACATGCAGCTCATTACCTGTAGTCGAAATCCAGTCGCCGAAACCTTTTTATTGGTTATCACACTGACAGACTTGTGGCTGAGGTCGAGGCTCTGCTGCTGGACCCTCCCGATGTCATCAACATCACAAGCCCCCGCTTTGAGTACATCTGGCAGGTGGGTTACACGCTATAGGGCTGCCGAACAGGCAGCGGTGGTTAGTGGCCCGTTCTCTCGGCCGTGAACGCGTAAGATAGCACAAGGATGGGCGACCGAGCGGGGGGGTGAGATGGCATGTGTGCTTGTCGACGCTTAAAGCTGCATGGGTGTGTGGCCATGAGACCCACACAATTGGAAATGTGCATTGTGGCCGTGCATGTACCCCACCCTCGCCTTCCCTAGGTTGGGCGCCACGACCTGTTTGAAGGAATGTCAACGGCCAACGCGGTGAGAGTAGTGCGGCGCATGATGCACCCAGCCCCCACGCGCCCTCCCCCGACTCCGCGCGGCCTCGCTCAGCCCTGCCCAGCCCGTTTCGGCGCAGGCCAGCCAGCCCGGCGGCGCCGGCCCTTTCATCTGCAAATATCCTTGCTCGCAAGCGTCCCCCGCGAATTCGAACCCCGGCCTCACCTCCCGTGCAGCAGCACACCAGCCATTCTCCCGCCCTGTCCCTCCCTCACGTGCCCGTCCCGCTCGCACTATGGCCACTTTTGACCCCAGGCCTTCAGGGTCCAGGTGCAGAGCACTTTCAACGACTTGAAGACCGTCCACGTCATCATGTATGCAGCCAGCATCGCCGTGGCGCTGTGGATAGCCGTGGGGCTCGTGCGGCCCTTCATGAAGCGCAACGCCAAGGAGACGCGGCAGGTTGTTATTGCGACAGAGGGGACGGGTTTGTGTGCCGCTCTTGCGTGCATGCGTGCAATTGTGCGCCGTCGCATCACGGCGTGAGGGGTTCCAGTTGACGGCTGCAGGAAGGGGGGGGCCAGGCAAGTTGCGTGGCGCGTGCAAGAGTGGGGATGTGCTGTGCAAGTGTATTGCTCCGCTCACCTGCAGCGCAATGGGCAGTGCGGTATTGTATTCCAGGCGGGGCAGCTGGCTAAAACACGTGCTCTTCAGTTCAGTGGCATTGCTACAAACGGCTGCCAACAGCTGCACACTTGCCATGTGTTCCTTGTCTCCCGCCATCCTTGTAGCCACCAAATCCACCCCCCATGACACCCCTGCGCTCCTCACTTTGCTCCGCTTTGCGACACGCACACACACGACACCGTGCGCCCATCAGATCGCTCAGCTGCTGAGTCAGCTGCCAGCAGAGATGGACGTGGAAACGCTGGTGGCCTCAGCCCTCCGAAGCGGAGAAGGTGGGTCATTCTCTGCGTGTGACGACGATGTGTGCTTGACGCATGATGACTGGGCAGAGTGGGGCGCTGCATGCCGCCGGTGTGGTGATGCAGTAGATGTGCTGGCCGTGAATGTGCGGGGCGTCGTGTTTGGCTGCATGGCTTGCGAGTCTGGTGCATGCAGCTGCAAGTATGGGGAACCCTGAACACCTAAACCAATGGGTCCTCGTGCACACAACGTAGGGGATGAGGGAGGCGGTGGCGCGTCCAAGCACGGCGGCGCCGCGCGCAGCGGCAACTCATTCAGCAGCGCCGTCGGTGGCAATGGCGGTGAGGAAGGCGGCGGCGGCGGCTTCAGCGGCGCTGGCGGCGGCGGCGGGCGCGGCGCAAGTGTGGGGGGCGCACGCCGGAGCGCGGGCGGCGGCAGGAGCCCGAGGCGTGGCGGCCAGAGGAGCGGGTTTGGCGATGGAGACGGCGACGGGGGCGGCTACTGAGGATGCGGATGTCATCTGATGACATCAACTGCGGCAGGACATGGCAATAGCGGGCACGTGCGCCATCCAAAAAATGCGTGGTCGTGATGAAGCAAAGGGTTGTGGATTGTTGCTGAGCACGCAGAAGAGCCGCAACGGCCACAAAGTGTGAGCGTTGGATGGCCTGGCACGCTTGTGCGTAGTGAATGTGCAAAGGGCACTGCTGTCCCGGCATGCAGGCACAGCGCTGCAGCGGGGCCTGAAATGCGAAGCGCCCCGCCAGCTGAATGGTGCCCAATTGCTGCCCTGTCCGGCTGCAAACCAACGCCCCCAAAGCCGATCTCATCGCGTTGATCTTTTCGTTTCCAAGCTGCAGCGCCGGCTGTCACTCACGCCCATGGATTGGGCGACTTTGCGGGGCCCGTGCAAGCGGCCGGCAGCAGAGAGCACCTTGAATCCCTTCACTCACCCCCGGCGTCCACCCACACCATCGACGCGAGGTTCTCATGGTTTGTGGTTATTGCCTGCTAGCCCATCCTTGTAACTGACGCGCCTTCCCTGATGGATGGCTGGGGGTGGCTTGATGGGGGGGGGCGTCACGTTGCTTACGGGCAAGGCCACCCTTGATTGCTTGTTGGTGGCAGGCGCCCTGGCTGCAAAGCCAGCCTGACGGCGGGAGCATGCTCGTCCTTGGCTCATCGTTGAAATGGCACAATGGATTGAATTGCTCATCGTGACGGCACTTGCAGAACAGCAATTTGGGGCGGGTCAATCCGAGCAAGCAACTGTACTGCCACACACAACAGCCATTGACACTGAAAGCTCACTCTGGATGAAGGTGGGCACTGATTTGAATCAGCCACGCAAATGCAAGGTCGACAGGTGAACGGGATCTTCAAAGTGCAGCGAGGGATTTGGGCAGGCACGTGTGCGGCGTTTTCAACGCGCCAGCCCTAAAACACTGAGGAGGCAGCAAGGCAATCTGCCATCACGTGCAATGCCAATGTAAGCGGATTGCGCGAGCGTTGTGTTGCAACCACACCTAGGAAGTGCATATTGTGCGCCTTTTTGCGCGTAATTGATGCCGTACAGAAAGCAGGCGGCGGAGGGAACTGGTTGATGCATCTTGCTTTTTGAAACATACGCACGGGTGCAGCCCCGCTTAGAGAATGTGGGCAATGGGAGGGTGGCGCAATGCTTCCTGATGTGAGGGCCGCCCCGCCCTTCTCACTGAGGCGTCTCGAAACCCGAACAGGCCCCAGCGGGCTGGTGGCAGTGCCAGCACAGTGTGCTGGCATGTATGGCCGCCTGGCTGGCGCCAGCCCTGGGCGACATTGCCGAGGCAGCTGCTGACGCGCAGCACCAAAACGACGCGGCAGCCGCTGATGACACAGCCCACACTTCAGGATCAGAAGGCCAGGCATGTCAACGCATTCAAATTTTCGCACGCAAAATTTCCAAAAAGGCCCACCGACAGCCAACCTGAGTTGACCTGCGATGTCGACCCAATGGTCCCTGCATACCGGATTGGTGCTGGCGGCGCTTCCGACACGTCGTTCGCTGTCGTCCAATGGTTGCAATTGCCAAAAGAATCTGAGATCGTCCCACCGTACCGGTCGGAGCCCGTCCACACATAACCCTGCAAGGTCACGCCGGCCGCCTGCAGCGACGCAGCAATGGATCCGTCCAGCAGGTCTGCCCAGTTGTTGGCGAGGGTGGTCTTCGGGCTCGTGCCAAGGGAGACGACCGGCAGGTTTGTGGGCACCCCGTACAGGGTGGGCATGTCCCGGATCTCGTCAGCGGCCGAGACGCTTATGAAGGCGCGGGCGCTGACGTAGCCAGCCGGACGGGTTGCGGCCGCCTGGCAGAGCGCATCGGCGCCGGCGCGGCCGCCAAGGTTGCCGTCGGTGGGTGATGGGAGCGCATACAGCACGATTTGCGTCGGCGAGGTCACGTAGCCCCCTGGGGGCACCCCGCCGAGTGTGGCCGCGTCGATGACGGCGTCGACCCGCAGGAAGTCGCTCGCGTTGACGGGCTGTATGCCAGCCTTGAGCGCCGCAAGCCCCGCAGTGACGTTTGCCCCGAGCTGCTGCAGGCTTGCCTTGAGCGCGGCAGCGTCGGCGGCGGTGGAGGCCGTCTGCCGCTGCAGGCTTGCTTTGAGCGCTGCAATATCTGTAGCGGCGTTGGCTTTGAGATCTTGGAGGGTGTTGTTAAGCGAGACCACAGCTGACGCGGCCAGGCCCACTCTGCCTGACAGCGCGGCCAAGTCCTGTCGCGCCTGGGCGACGGCGGCATCTGCCGCGGTCGTGTTGGCCGGGGCACTGCCGTTGGGCGGGCCGCTGATGGCCGCGGCGACCCTAAATTCGAGCGCGGCCAGCCCGGCGTTGAGCTGCGCTAACGTCGTCAGCCCGCAGCCGACGCGCAGGCTGGTGGGGTCCTGCAAGGGGAGGTTGCACAATACAGCTCGTCAGTGTACTCGGCGGCCGAGGAATCACGAGCTGCAAGGATGCATGGAAGCGGCCGCGCCTTGAAGAAAACTGTGCACGCCTTTGGGGACCGTATTTACTGCATGGCAGAACCCAAGAAACAGGTGGAATCCACGCGAATCACCAGCCCCGCACCTGGCTGTCCACTGTTGCGTTCGTGGGTGCCAGCAGCTCGCTGCACAGCTGACCCACCGCAAGAGCCGACTTGGGGCCGCACGACCTGACGAGAGTTCGCACTGGCGCGCACTGCGCACACGCGTGATGGGAGCATCGCCGCGCGCAGGGTGGCTTGTTGAATTTTGGGCGGCGGCGCGATGACGCAAGCCACGTGCAGGTATGGCCGCATGCGGCCATGGCTGAAGCCGCAGCACCCATCGCGCAAGGGTTTGCCGTTTGCTTGCTTCGTTGATCAAGGCTGGGCACATGCACGTGCGTTTGTGTCCAGCCACATGCTGACATCAGCGTTGCCAGCCCTTCCTGCAACAAAATGCTTCTCACGATTGCAATCTTCTTGACCATCGGTGGCTTGGCAGCTGCATGAGCACTGCAAGTGATGGGGTGGCGCAGGAAGGTTGTGTGGCAATGCTTATTGACGGCCGTGGTGTGTGAGAGCGCAAGTGTGGAGAGCGCAACGGTGCAAACGTTCACGTCACACACCTGGTGCGCTGCAGATATTTCAAGCGCTTGCTTCTGAGGCAGCACCTCGAGAGGGTGGTCCGGCTGGCCCGCTGCCGTGCCTGCTTGCTGCCACCCCAGCGAGCGACACGGCAGCCTTGCTCGCCGTCAGCCAGCGTCATGGGCACATCTCAGGGGCGGCATGGCGCCCCCAGCTGCACCACCGCAGCAGTGTTTGGCTCACCACATGGCAGTAGCCAGCATCAGTACCACCGCCAGGCATGTGCCACAACGGATGGTCATCACAACAGCACCCGCCGGGCGCGCACGCCGCAGCATCTGGACACGTTGGTCGGTGTGTTTCTCGCCCGAAGTAGGTATGAAGACTATGTTTTGATTGTTTGAATATGCTGTTTAGATCGGCGAGCAGCCACCTAACCCGCGGTCCAACGGTCCCGCGACCACTGAACAGTCTGGTCGTGCCTGCCAACCACCGTTTCGTAGATTACAATATGGCCTGGATTTCTTGTGGGTTTTAGGGTTTGTCAGCAGGGCCTGCATCGTGGGGGGTAGGGTTGTGGGCGAGCATCTGCGTCTGGCTGTCACCCTTCGAGTAACAGGCAGGATCTTCACCCAGCACCTCATGCAGGCGCGCACTTGATGTGCGTGTGATACTGGAGAAAGACAGTGCTCCCGCCTCAGTTGGCATACTTGAAGCTGACAACTTGCGTCAACTGGTTGAGAAGGAGAAGCTGCTGGTCATGCTGTGCAAACCGGGGTGCAGCTGCGCGATGACTCGCATTTGCAGCGAGGCATCGCAAGTGGCAGCCGTTGCACTGCGACTGCACTAGGCACTGCAGAGCATTGCAGACACGCCTTTCAGACGCCCACAGCTAGCACACTCCGCTCAGATTGCCCTCAGGAGACCACTATGGGCAGGGAACATCCCAGTCCCATGCATGTGTTGAGGGATCCTCGATGCTGCATGCAGTAGGTCGGTGGCAGCTGCACGGAATGTCTGTACATTGAGTGTGCGGCCAAACAGCAACAACGCAGGCATCTACCTTGGTATTATGCACAGACATTTCTCCTAGCCACTAGTCTCGCAAATGTCAGAGGCCCGCGTGCTCCTGAAAGGCGAGGTGGCGGGATGTCGACTCAACATCTCCTGTTGCAGCTTGTATGATGCGGGCACATCATTCCCGTGCAGCCGCCAGCTGCTGGTGGCATGGAAGTGACTCTGTGCTGTTGATAACCCAATCAACTGTCTGTTGCGCCCTAGCGTCTGCCCGTATGAACGGATAATGGAAGAAAACACGCAAATTGCTGCGATGCACGACTGCGGTGCCGCGGCGGCAGCTTCCCAGAATGCTGTCAGGCTCGCAGATGGAAAGGGCCGGCTTTGCGCCTTTGTGGCAGGGAGCCCCATAATGCGCACTCCCGAAAGCAAATTTGAGGCTCGCGCATATGATTGAGTACTAATGTACAGGCCAGGGGCTTAGTCATGCGCGTGTGCAGGCAGAACTCAGGGAGGCGTGCCTGGGGCTTACGGCAGCCATTTGGTGAATTTACTTGGGCATGGGCATACCGAAACTACTCAAAGAATTGCGTGGCTACAAAACTGAGTGTCTGCTGCCTGCCCAGCTGCATGCGTGGTTTTGCCCTGGCCTCTGTGCGTTTGCCACATACACTGCTGAAACACACCGCGCGCGCAAATGCATAGCATACCTAGCTTGCTTGGCCCTTGTGGCATTACCCAAAAATTACTTCTTTCAATAACTCTTAATAGGGGGTATCACTATGGAATTCACCTCAGGTGAGCTGCTAGAAGTCCACAACGGTGCCAGGTGCGGGGCATGGGCGCAGTGACATCACCATTCCTCAAAAGCATGTGCGTCCACAATGAGGTGTTCGAAGCGTGGTTGCTGCACATGAACGTATCCAATGACAATCATCCAGCCCACACTATGCATCGTGTCAGCCAGGAAGCGTAATTGAAGGGTGCACAGCTGCAGCATGCTGCATAGAAACTGCTGTGCTGCGTTGCGTTGTACCATACTTGTTGTGGCACAGGTCGCGGCGTTCCGAACAACTTGTTCAAGAACCCAGAACTGTATTGCTGCAAACTCGTCAAGTCAGTGGCCCGCTGCGACAGTTGCCAGACCGACAGAATGGCACAGCAGGAGGTGATCTTCTCTTCCACGGGCCCAGTAGAGCTTCATGCGGTGCGCAGATTCTCATCCCGGCGCGCAGATTGCCCGTGGGAGCGTGTCACTGGACGCATGGATGCTGGTGACCTCCTCGCAACCAGCAGGATTTGTTCTTAGCACCAAGGTCATAATGCTCATGGAAAGAATCCAATCAGCGAGCATTCGGGGAGCGGACTGGCCGGCATCGTACGCGCAGCGCCACAGTGCCCAGCCACGTGCGACGCCCCGTCGCCAATCCCGCGCTGCTGCACTCCCCCTTTGTGCTTGTTGTTGCAACAATACAGGTGGAGGGCGAGAAGCGCACGCCTCTCATTGAGGGGCCCAAAAACCCACAAGAAAGCGGCAGTACGCTGGTGATCCAGTCTCGCCGCGGCACAGGTCAACTCAGCCCCACCACCATCCCGCCCTGCCCGCCGCCTTGCTGCCGCAGAACCCCCGCCAACGCCGCCTGCGCAGTCATGCGTGCAACCACACCGCGTATAAAAATCAAGGATCTCCACCAAACTCGAACATATTTTCAGGCAAAAACTACCCAATGCTGGCTGCCACGGCGTCGGTTGGGCCGGTCAGCTGGCTGCTGCAGCTTGGGGCCCACACCATGCGCTCTGCATCATCTGCGGGGGAGCCGTCCTTCATCTTCTCGTTGGTGGATGAGAAGAATCCAGAGCTATTCTATTGCGTGGTCATGCGCAAGGGTGGGTGGTTTGGCTTGTTTTGCGGGGCCGTGTGCTTGCAGGCAGCCAAGTACGACCACAGCTGCTGCCGGCAGTGCGATCCCCGGCGGCGCCCTGCATGGACGAGCGACGGGGCGGGGTGCAGGCAGGGGGTGATGGTGTGTGGAGCTTGGGCTCATTTGTCACAGCCGGTTCATGCGGAGCCAATGGAATACGCGCCCTCCTTCAGGCCCTTCCGGTCACCTGCACCCATTCGCACCGTCAAACGTCCATCTCACCACACTCAACACGCCTGCCTTCTCCACTTTATCTTTACCATCAAGTAACTCTCTCCAATGCCCAACCATATTTTCCCTCAACAATTGCGTTCCCCGCAGACACCCCCAAGGATGAGATCACCATGCTGCAGGACATCCTCGGAAGGCTCACCACCTTCCACACTGCGCGCCCCAAGGGCCCCGGCCTGCCGCAGGTCAACACCAGCCAGGTGGGAGCTCAAAGTGGGAGGCGCCCGTTTGGACTGCGTCAATGCTGCGGGTGGGGGGTATTGGCTCCTTTGAATAGCCTCCTGCACCCATCCCCCAATGGCAACGCAGTATCTGACATATGTAAGCCGCAATTTCCGACCCTTTAGCCTTTGCGGTGAGCAGCCGTGACCATTCCTCCTGGCCTACAAGCAGGGTTCAGCGGCATAGACCCAACATCGTACCCATCAAAACCAAATCCCAGATCAACGAGGTTCTGCGCAAGGGGGCCGAGGACACGAGCCTGCTGCTGAAGATGGCAGGGGAGGGCGCGAGGGAGGCGTTCCAGCGGGCGGCTGAGATGCACAAGAAGTATGCGCCGGCCCCCAAGGAGCAGCCGCTGGAGGTTGACTCGGCGCTGAGGGACAAGTGAGCCTGCGAGAGTGGTCCTGCTTGTTTTGTGGGTAGTTTTTTTGGTGTGTGTGTGTGTGAGTGTGGGTGTGGTGTGAGTGATTGCACATCTAGTGCGTGCGTGCGTGAGTACGTGCGACGTGCGTGCATGCATGCGCTTTTTTCTTGTGCCCGGCCATGATGCAGGGGCTGCCAGTGGGTTTTGAAGAGGGGCGCATGATTCATGGCGTTGCCTGCACGGCAGGATAGCAACCAGATGCATATGACTTGTACTCTGTTTTATGTAAGCACTCACCATCATCTGCCCAATTGCAGGATCGCCAAGTCTAAGCAGGCGACCGCGGCGGGCGCCGCCGTGGCGCGCGGCGTGGCGACCGGCATGCAGGTGTTCTGAGAATCGTGTTATAGCGCCAGCAGCACCGCGGCAGTCCTTGGAGAGCACCAGCAAGCCCTGACATCATTGCAATACGTCCTTAGAACGTCGGCTTGGTTCACTGGAGGATCGTGCTCAGGCCGTATGGGGGCATCACGAAGCGTTGACCAGAATTCGAGCGTGACGTTTGACCAGCCCCGCGAATGCTAAACGCGCATCGCAGGCTGCCACTGTGGAGATTGGGGCGTCCCTTATGAACGTGGGGAGCGGTGGCAAGAACACGCCGAAGGCTGGCGGCAGCAGTGGCGGCGATGGCGGCGGCGGCGGCGGCAGCGGCAGTGGTAGCGGCGGCAGCGGCTTGATGGCACGGCCAGAGGTCAAGGCCGCGGGTGGTGTTGGCATGGAGATTCTACGGGTGAGGGGGTCCTGCGGGCGTGAGCTGCAGCAGGGCTTGCGGATGGCGGGAACATATTGCAGGGTTGGGTGTCTGGTTTGCGTCTGATGGCTAGTTATCAGACAGGCGATTCTGATTATGGGCTGGTTGAGCCAGCCGCTTGGGGGCGCCGCAGGAAAGTAAGACTGCCGGGCCAGTCTAACTCCAGCCGCAGCTCCTCACGCCCCCAAGTCTGCGGATTACGCGGCACATATCCCTTGCATCATGCCCGGCACCATGCCACGAACAGCGCACGCACGGGCCCATCCTGTCGACTAATTACCAAATGTGCGCCCCCCTCAAACCCTCTGCAGGACGTGGCGGCGGTGCGGGACGCTTTAGTCAACTCTGTTGGTGCTGCCTGGGGCGGCTTCAAGGTCGCCACAGTGGACGTGTTTGAGCACCAGTACGGGGCGCAGGCTGGCGGCACCGTTGCAGACTCCTGCGACGTGGTGGAGGGCATTGCCAGTATGGGGTGAGGGAGGAGGGGGGGTGCGGCGGCGGGAGCGGGAGAGGAGGGCGACGGGGCGGTAGAGGGGCACGGCGCGGCTCGTCGTCGCCTCCAGCGGATGACTTGATTTTGGTGGGCTCCACAAAAGGACTCCACAAGACACTCGCTCGGCACGTGCCAGGTTTTGATGTCAACCGCAAAGTGCCAGATCCCCCAACATCGGTTATTGCAACATTAGCTTTCCCCCAGCACCCCTGCGCACCTCCAACCTCAAGTACCTGCCCGGTGCCCCCTCTGGCCGCTCAAAAAAAGACCTGTAGCTATTCTCCCGAGCCTGTCAAGCTGTCCTATTCTGCCAGCTTATTGCCCAGGTCGCCAACCCCTTACCAACCAGTCGGTCTTATTCAACCTCAGCAGTCTCAACTTCCAGCACACACTCGATCGTTTCTTGTCATTCAACAGGATGGCGATGAAGCTGACTCAGCCGACACAGGTGCTGCTAACCAGCACCAAGGAGACGGTGGAGGGCGCCACAGCCAAGGCCAGCGGGAAGGTGAGGCTCTGGGGGCCCCTCGCAAATGTGTGCTGATGTGGCACAAGCGTGCTGTAAAGGAGGAATCAGATGAGGGAGTATGTCTGGCACACAAATTTGATGTACGGTCAGCGTGAAGCAAACGGCGGCCTGGCGGCGGCCAGGCGATGCTCGCGCTGCCTTCGGACGCGCGCCCGATTGGTTTGCAAGTGCGCTGCAGCCGGCTTTCCATCCATCCCTGGTGGGTCACGCCTTCTTTTCTCCCCTGCAAACCGCACCCACCAGGATGGCCACCTGTCTCAGGGGCAGCTGGCGGCCGAGAAAGCGGCCCTTGAGCTCGAGAGGGCCAAGTTCGAGTTGGAGAAGGCAGCGCTTGAGAAGGCCAAGCAGGACGCGGCGAGCGCCGCCGGCGGCCAGAAGAAGGGGCCGTTCGGGCTGCCATTCGCTTTCGGCGGGAAGTGACGATTCAATTTTGCCTTCCGGCCGCGCTGGACGGCGGTTGGAGGGGCGTGAGGAGGCCCTTGATGGCACGGCTTGTTTGTGTTGAAGGATGCTGTAGGTACCACACGGTTTGCAAGCCGACACGGGTTTTTTTGGCTGCGCGCCCCTGTCATTCAGCGCAGCATCAACATGGTCAACGATGCGCGCACCAACAAATGTTTGCCGGAGCAAATCGCTGTTGCACCAAAACCCCGGTGCAGATTGATTCGACGCTTGTGCACGCGCTCCGAGGCTGCGGCGCTCCGACGGTGAGAGGATTGCCCCTGCAGAGGGTCCAGTGGCGAGGCGGCCCCACGTGGGGTGGCGAACACGGCACTGTAACTGGCTAAAATTGACGCACATTTTTTTCTGGAAACGAGTGCAGTGCAGAGATGCAGTGAGTCAACCGGTCAACGAGTCAATTGACAGTTGTCCCGCATCATTTGGTCTTGCGTCTTTGATGATCACACAAACCTACTCAAATCATCCTCGAAACAATAGGCTCGCATGCACCACAAGTCAACCGACCCTGTTGTGTGGTGCGGTGTATGGCTCCTGCCTGTGCCTGACCGGGACCGCGACCGGGACCGCGGGTGTCGGTAGTGGTCGTGCTGCCGCCGCAGCCCGCTGTGCAGTCCTGTGCATCCTCATTCTGTTTGCAGTTGTACGGTAGCATAGATCGCCTCGGTTGTTTGACGTTAGTTCATCATGAAATCACTGGGGTGACCACCAACCGTGATCTCAAGTTGCGCCCTATCCAAATTGTCTGCGAAATCAAGTTCTCTTCGGAAATATAAGCAGCGTCGAGCAGCTGAATCACATGGCTGCCCTGCTCGCAGCGGGCAGCAGCGCCGCCGAAGCAGCAGCAGGCCGAGCCGCTGCCGCGGCGGTCGCCGTGGCGCCGCCGCGCCCCGTCATGCTCATATTGGTGGGCATCCCTGGGGCCGGGAAGTCCACGTTCGCGCAGTCCCTGGTGCAGCGCTCGCGCGCGCCTGGCAGCAGCACCGGGATGCGCTGGGTCTCGGTCAATCAGGACACGGCGGCGAAGGGCGGCGGGCGCGGCTCGCGCGAGCAGTGCATCGGCGCGGCGGCGGCGGCGCTGACAGCGGGCGCGTCCGTCGTGGTCGACCGGTGAGGGCGCGCTGGGGCCTGCCTGCTGCAGGGGGGTCGCATGTGGCGGGCCGTGCATCCTGCGCGGAGGTGGGATACCGGGATACCGGCATGCGCATGCAAACCGACGCTGGGTGTACAACAGGCTGAGATTACAGCCGCCCGCCGTCTGGTTTGCATGCAGCCGCGGCTCAGCCTTCATGCAGCCGCTGAAAGTCTCCTCCTCATGCGCCCCCTTATGTGACAACCCCCACCCCCCCCCCAATCGGCCGGCCTCGCACCCAGC
>NW_014013045.1:13867-14826 GCF_000611645.1 Monoraphidium neglectum
CTGCGACCCCGAGCAGCGCTCCTCATTCCTGCTCCTCGCCCACCGCCGCGCCGCGCCCGCGCACGCGCTGGTGCTTGCGCCGCCGCGCGAGGTCTGCCTGGCCCGCGCTTCTGCACGCGTGGGGCACGCCGGCGGCGTCGAGGGCGCGGGCGCGGCGCGGGTCGTCCACTCCATGGCAAACTTACTGGGCAAGCCGGGCAACCTGCCGCAGGCGTCAGAGGGGTTCTCATCAATATCCACGGCGCAGAGCGATGCTGACACCGCTCGATTCCTCGACCTATGGGCCGCCTACGGCGCCCCAGGCTGGCGGGGGCCGAGGGAGCTGCCCGGCGCAGCCGCGGCACTCGCGGCGACGGCGGACAAGGCGCGGCGCGCGGCCGAGGAGAAGGCCGCGGCGGGCGGGGCGAAGAAGGCGGCGAAGACCGCGCCCGGCGGCGCGGGTGCGCCCCCAGCGGCGGGGGCGGGTAATGGCACGGGGGCGGAGGCGGCGGTCCCGGCCGGCGGGGAGGGCGCGCCGCCCGCCAAGCGGCGGCGGACGATCAGCCCAGATCCTGAATCCCGACTAAGTGGCACTGGAGGGGCTGTGGAGCGGCCGCAGCCAAAGCATCCGCAGCAGCAGCCGCCGTCGCAGCAGTCGCCGTCGCAGCAGCTGTCATCACAGCAGCAGCCGTCGCAGCAGCTGTCATCACAGCAGCAGCCGTCGCAGCAGCCACCGTCGCAGCAGCTGCCATCACAGCAGCCGCCGTCGCAGCAGTCGCCGTCGCAGCAGCTGCCATCACAGCAGCAGACGTCGCAGCAGCTGCCAGCCCAGCGGCCTGCTTCTGCGGGCCCTGCCAAGAACGCCTTTGCCATGCTCATGGCGGGCGCAAAGCAGCAGAAGCAGCAGCAGCAGAGGCAGGCGCCGCCGCAAGGCAGCCCGGCGGCTAAGGGCGGCGGCGGCGGGGTGGGGGGCCCTGGTG
>NW_014013045.1:15224-17909 GCF_000611645.1 Monoraphidium neglectum
AAGGGTGGCGGGGGCGGGCCGGGCTGCCTGCGCGTTTTGGAGAGTGTTGCCCGCCACCCGGACAGGTGTGTCAGGGGTGGAGCCCTGGTTTTAATCTGATGTGCGCCACAGCCACAGGGACACCCCAAGTGTGTGTGGCCTGCCGTTGCCAGGTGCACCGCCTTCGCCCGGCCGCCCCGCGTGGCCCGGATCGACAACCCGCTTGTCGCTCCTCCCTTGCCCGCCCCGCTCGCCTCGCCCTCCCCTCTGCTGCTTGACATGTGCGTCGCCACCACGATGCGACCTCACTATCCTCGGACAGGCACCGCGGCGATCAGGTCATCCTTCATGTGGATGACGATCTGGTGGCGATCAGAGACAAGTACCCCAAGGCCAGGTGGGTGGAGAGGTTGAACGATTCACCCAGATTTTACGCAATGGACTCTTTTGGTTTTGGATGTGTCACGGCGCTGTTACTTCCATGTAAATGTGTGCGAGCGTGTCGCCTTCCCATGGCACCCAACGCCTGTGCTGCGGCATGACGTCGATATCAGGCGCTGACGCACCCAGCACCCAGCACAGCGAGGCCGCCACCACCAAAGGTGTGCTTTGTCTGAATATTTCCAAACGCATACGCGCCCATTCCCAGTCCTTGGTCCGCTTCAACCAGGCTGCTCATCCCTGTGTCCTCGCGACCCAGAAATCCCTTCACTGAGGCCCTCGCACCCCAACCTTCCTACTCTGCTCACTTGACCCCGGCCCCACCCCTGCGCCCCCAAACAAAACCCCAAGCAGATCTCACCTGCTGGTCATCTCCAGGGAGGAGGATCTAGACAGCGTGTCGCACCTGGCGCCCCGCCACCTCCCGCTGCTGGGGCGCATGCGGGCGCTGGCGCTGGACCTGGTGCGGCGGGAGCAGCAACGGCGGCAGGACCAGCAGCAGCAGCAGGAGCAGCAGCAGCAGCAGCAGGAGCAGCAGCAGGAACATGAACAGGAGCAGCAGGGACATGAGCAGCGGCGCGAGCAGGCCCAGGAGGCTGCGGGAGCAGAGACCGAGCCGGCCCCCATCCCCAGCGGCTGGGCGCTGGGCTTCCACAGCGTGCCTTCACTTCTGCGACTGCACCTGCACGTCATCAGCACAGACATGGACTCACCGGCCCTCAAGAATAAGGTAAGGCAATCGGGGTGCACTGAGATGCATGCCGCTCTGCCGTAACGCTGACGAGGCGCCCTGGCGGAGAAAGGCCCGCGCCGCTTTGCCTATTGCGTGCGAGCGCTCGGATTTTGCACCAGCTTGGATTGGGGGTCGGACGGCCCGGGGACCCGGTCTAGGCCTGCGTCAGGCCCAGAGGGGAGGGGGGCAGGGGCACAGACATGCCGCTTGTGGCCCAAACGCAGCGCCTGCGTCCTGACGGTGTGTCCGATTGATGTCACCCGCGGTCTAACCTGCCTTGCAGCCCGGCTGCAGTTGTTGCTACTTGCTGTCAACCACTTTCACTCCTCTCCTATCGACGCCTGGCTCATGTTGGATGACAACCATCCAACACTCATCCCACTGCAAACACCGCCCAACCCTGCCTGCAGAAGCACTGGAACTCCTTCTGCACCCCCTTCTTCCTGCCTATTGACGCGGCCATGCGCCAGCTGGAGGGCGACGGCCGCGTAGCGGTGGACGCGGAAGCGGCCGAGGCGCTGCTGAAGGGCCCGCTGCGCTGCAACCGCTGCGGCGCGGCCGCGACCAACATGCCCGCGCTCAAGGCGCACATCTCCGCCTGCGCAGCCCCGCTGCCGTGACGAGAGATTGGCCCACGGCCGGCGTCTCGCTCGGCCTTGTGGCCCCTGCAGCTGTATGTACATTTGGCAGTGCACCTGTACTTTTGACTTGACAGGCTCCCTTTGACAGGCTCTTTCATTTTTGCAGAGGTTTGACCATTTTCTCGGACGGGCAAGGCTTGCGTTGGATCAGCCGCCTTGTGATGAGTGGCACCTTTGATTGTGCTCAATGGGCCAGACTGCTGCCTCATCCTCCCAAAAGCTCTCCCGAGGGATTTTTACACCAGGCCTGATCCAGCGGTTGTAAGTCACTCCTTATCAACACCGGTGGGGCGTCCATCATGAAGGATGATTATATATGTCCGCGCTAGGGTTCAGTGGTCTGAGCAACAATCGAGGGCTCTCTGGCACGCCGATACCTGATTTCATGGGCAGCACAACGATTTCGCACAGTCTGCTGGCCAGCCGAGGAAGTTCCATCCGGGGTTTTTGGTGCAGGCATGTACGCGCAAGGCGGGCTGCCCAACCGAATGTGTGAGCCATCAGGTCACCAACAATCGCCACAAGCTGGGTTGTGAGGCTCGGTGTGGGAGGGTAGTGGCGATACTCACCGGCACTCTAATATGGAGGCGTGCAACCCCTGCTGCAATGATACACCTTGTGCAAATTCGCTTCACAGCCAGGCAGCACTGCAAGGAATGTGTATGGTTTGACGGCAAGGAGCATTCCGCGGTGTGTGATACCCATGTTGTAGACGTGCGCCTCTGGCTGTCGCACAGTTGAATGAGTCACCACACCTTTGACGTTTGCAGACACAATACCTGCGTGATATGCGCCGCTCATTGTGGGAGTAGAGTAGAGTAGAGTGGACCGGGCGCTGGGCACCCAGTATGTTTTAAGGACGGGCGCGGGGGTCAGGGCAACTGCCCGTCT
>NW_014013045.1:18435-25466 GCF_000611645.1 Monoraphidium neglectum
CCTGCTCATTGTGGGATTTGAAGCAATCGGTCAACTGTGCACGTGCACGGTCAGCGGCGTTGTGTGCATCGGCGTTGCAATATTCTCACTCTGTACCTATACAATAAGAATTGGCTTACTTTTTTTCCTGCATTGCGTGCGTGGCATCGCCCGAAGCTCAACGGCAACGCAACGAGTCCAATGGGATTTCCCAAGAAGGCGCTCTACACCTATCGTGTGACATACGCGGTGTAAAATTGATTTCATCTAAATGCCTGCCACACACTTGCGATGCACATAGCGAGTGTTTGGGAGCACAGTGGACCTTGACACCAAACACCGTAATTGTACACGCGGCTCAGCAGACCTTATTTGACCTTGACCAGCGCCCCCGCACTCGTGCCACAATCCCCTCATCTGTAAGTTGTCCACCAACGGCACCCCTACTCGCGCGTGATCAAGCCAGCGTCCTCATCATTACCACCCCGCGGCCCGGGACTGTAGGCGGGCGTGGCGGCAGCAGTACAGGGTTCCAGGCAACCTCTCGGAGCTTGCTAGCACAGGTGCGGAGGGTGGTCTCCTGCTAGCCCACCCTTGGCTGTGGGCAGTGTTGTGTTCGACCGAATCCTGTTGAAGACGGTTGTGTGCAGGCGCCCGTTCGTCATCTAATACCTCCAATGCCGATGCCGGCGCACCGCAGCTCGCCCTCTCCCGGGTGTCCCGCGCCCCACGCCGCGCCCCGAGCTTGCGCGCCGGCACTGCTGCCCCTGCCGGGCCCGCGCCAGCCCGCCCCTGCGGCGCCCACGATTGCGCAATGGGCGTGAAACCGACAGCTGACGCCCAGGACCCCGCGGCCGCCAGCGCCGCCGTCGCCGACGCGGCGCTCCCGCCGGGCTACCGCCGGCGCCTGGCCTCGCTGCACGCGCGCGCGCTCCTCGGGCTCGTCGCCAGCGGCGCGCTCGTCGCGCTCGCTGCCGGCGCGGCGCTGCTCGCGGCGCGGCGGTTCTGGCCGTGGTACCTGGCCCTCGAGGGCGCGTTCCTGTTCGTCTGGCTGCTGCGCAAGCGCGTGCTCGACCGCGTTCCGGACGAGCACTACGAATTCCCAAAGGGCCACGACACTTTGAAGACCTTTGACCACTTCCGCCGCTCCATGGGCATCATCGCACGGGACAGCCGGTCCTACGACATGGTCGGCCGGTGGTTTGACTACGCACCCATTGACCAGATCAAGCGGCAGAACGTGCGGGACCTGCTGGCCTATGGCTTCGGCTACCGCAGAGCGTGAGTGGCTGACTGGGCACCGCATCACAGCTGCTGCCGGGCGGCTGCGCGCGAAGAAGCAGGGGCCGGCCGGTCGCAGGGCGCGCCGAGCAGCAGCCACGCCAGAAGCGGTGTGCGGCCGTGCGCAAGCGGGGCCGCACCCAGGCCGCCAGCTGGCCGTGCGCAGCTGCCCGCGCCACCCCAGGCGGGAGGGTGGTGCGCGGTCGTCGGCAGCGCACACCGGGCCGCTCTTATGCATACCGCTTGCTGAAAGCACAGCCGCACAGCAGGTGCATGTGGCGCTGCAAATTCAAGCCGCCCTCCACTCCCCCAAAACGAGACCCGCTGGCATCCCCACCTCCGCCCTCCCCCCACCCCCAGCGCCGAGTTCGACGCTGCGGGCGAGGGTGATGTCCCAGACACCATCCTCGGCCACATCGAATCCAAGTGGGGCAACGACTACGCCGAGGGCTTCAACCCAGACATCAAATACATGTCCCACCTCCACGAGCCCCTCCGCGCCTGCCCCAAGCCGCTCTGGTGGTACCTTTTTGCAGAGGGCCTTGGAGCTATAAAGCACGCCGTGCTCGCCGCCGCCGGCTTCCGCTGCGAGCGGCGCGGCGGCTTCCTGTATTACACCCTCGGCCTGCCGCCGGCGAGCGACGCGGCCGCGGCCGCGGCGGCGGCCGCCGCGGCCGGCGGCTACGAGGCCGCGCCGCCGCTCGTGTTCTGCCACGGCGTGGGGCTGGGGCTGCTGCCATACATCCACTTCGTGCTCAAGGCGGCGGCGCTGGGGCGGCCGCTGGTGGCGATCGAGTGGCCGCACCTGGCGCTCAGGTGGACGAGCTTCATCCCTACGGTTGACCAGGTGCGGGGCTGGCTTGGGCAACTGCAGCATGGTGGGGGCTGGGCGCTTCAGGAAAGAGCTGGACGTGCGAGCCCACATGGAGCCGGCGACATGCCTGGATTACAAAGGGCGGGCCCTGTGCATGAGGCCGCAGCAGCGGCAACAGCGGCGGCAGCAGCGGGTGCCAGCCCTCATGCAACCCTGCACGCCGTCGTGCACCCCCATCACTCAACCGGCGTCCTGGCGTGTCTTGCTAATCCTCGTCTCGCCCTTTAAGCACAGCGAGTCACGTAAACCGCCAATCTCCCTGCAACAAAATTGACGCAGTGCGCCGAGGTGCTGCTCGGCATCCTGGACGCCCACGCCATCCCCAAGGCCGCCTTTGTCGGCCACTCCTTCGGCACCTTCTTCATGGCCCGACTGCAGCGCACCGCGCCGCACCGCGTCGCCGCCATGGCGTTCGTGGACCCCGTCTGCATGTGCATGTGGAGCGGCCACCTCATCCGGTCGTTTGTGCTCAGGCCGCACGCCACCAAGAGCGGACCCATCACTTGGAACGTTTCGCGGGACATCCACACCGCAGCGGCGGTGGCGCGGCGGTTTTACTGGAGCGAGTACAACCTCTGGCCGGACATGGTGAGATCTGGGAGGCCCCGTGATCTGGGCCGTGATCTGGGGTGCGATCTGGCGGCATTTTGAATCAGGCGTCGGGCGCCCGGCTGCGATCTCTTGACGGGGCTCACGGCTCTCAGGGCTGGCGCCCGAGCGGCTGCGCGCGCCGCCAAGGAGAATCGACAGCGCGCCCGCGCCCTCGCCGCGGCCTTGGTGCAAGCGGAGCGCGTGCGCGGCCTTGATGCAAGCGCCACGCGAGGGCCGCAGCGCAGGAATGACTGATGTAATCCACCGCCGCCCCCGCCCTCGTGCTTTGCAGTTCCCTGAGAAGTGCCTGGTGGTGCTGTCGGGCCGCGACGACCTGGTGCCTGTAATGCACGTGGAGTCGATGGTGCGAGACGAGACGGGCGCGGCCATGATGATCCACCGCCAGGGCAAGCACGCCGCGTTCCTCTTCGACCTGAAGTGGCAGGTGGAGGTGCTGGCCGGCGTGTGGCGGCTGGTCGACGGCTGCGGCGCCGGCGGGGCTGCCGCGGAAGGCGGGCAGGTCGATGGGACGGCGGCCGCGGAGAGGGCCGCCTCGCGGTCGCCGTCGGGCGAGCTGCTGGCCGCGGCGACGGAGCAGAAGTCGCAGCCGCAGCCGCCGCTGACGCGCGCGGCGCGGCGCCTGCTGGCGCACGGGCACAGCGACAGCGCTTTCAGCCTCAGCTACAGCGCCAGCCTGGGGTCTTTGGACGGCCTCGCCCGCGCAGGCAGCGGCGGCGGCGCAGACCTGCCGGATGCTCCCGGCGGCGCGCCCGACGCGTGCGCCGCGAAGGGGCCGCTGCGGCGCAGGCGCGGCAGCGGCGGGGGCGTGGGGCCGGCGGACGCGGCGGCGGCGCTGGCGACCAAGGCGGCGGGCGGGCGGGCCAGGACCAGGCAGGGGTCGATGTCGGCGGCCGATGATCTACTCTCCGAGTAGCAAACTGATCTGGATCAGATCGTGCAGTTGACCCCATGCGCCAGGACCCCTCCCGGTGGCCCGTGCACGCACGGCGCCTTTGTGGGGCTGTGCTGTGTTTTTGGAAGCGGGAGTGCGGCGGGCGCTTTTGTGAGCGACCGTATGATTGACAGGCTGAGTTGCGCGAGTCACGCCCAGTCGAGAGTGCGCTCCACCCCGTGCCTTGGCAGCAGGAGCCCCGCCACTGGCCGGCATGGCACGCCTGCAAGCGAGGGCCCCTTGCCGCTGCTTGCTGCTGGCACCTGGCTGTGCCAACTGTTGCCCCTCTCCGTTGCCGCCAGGGCCAGTCCGGGCCGCGTCTGCCCCAACCATGCTGCCTGGGAGGCGAAGCAACACTGCGACCTTTTTCGCCTGGTGCCACGACGAGGCTCGCTGCATCACAATGACCGCATACCCGCGTCCGCCGCTGCCGGCTTGCGCCGGCCGCAACCCCGGCGACGGTCGTTTGGCGGCGCGCTCGTTCCCGGGGCTGCGCTGTGCCGCCCCGTTTCGGCCAAAGGCAACACGGGAGGCCTCGTGCTCGTTTGCGGGTGGGAACGGCGCTCCTTTCACATGCGCCAGCGCGCCTGCACTGCGTCGTGGGCTTGCTCCATGAACAGCCACGGACCCCCAAACCTGCGCATGGCACACACGCCGCTGCTGCCCTCTAGTGGAGGGACACCGTGGCGAGCCCCACGCATCTTGGCTTGATTACTACGGAATCACAGACTCACAGAAAGAGCCCCTCACCTGCGCTTATCCCGCACGGAGCCGTGCGTTAATTGATTTTGCTGCTCGCGCACAAGTGTGCGTCGGCGCGGCAGAGCGCTGGGTGCAGCGCAGGCGGCAATGCAAGGTGCCGCCTGCACGGCACGAGGGCGGTCGGGGCCGCCGATAATTGATGTTTCTTGTTTGATCCATGGTTCCGGCTGCTGAACACGTAGGCAAGCGACACGAACAAAGGGTTGGCCCTGCCCCCAGCCGAGCTGTATACAACCAAGCACTGGCACGTGAGAAAGCACCTGCGTCTCGCCACCGGACACTCTTCCCGTTTGTGGTGGCACCAAGCATGCGGCCAGCCAACTTTCTCACCTCGGGCGCCCTGGCGTTTTGCAAGCATGCTACCATGTGCGAACGCCACCTCGACCATGCGCACGCTTGGCGCTGGGTGGGCTGTAGAGTTGGCTGGTGCGACCACCACCATCCCCGCCCAGAGAACAGCGGCCAAGTGGGCCGCGAGCAGCGCGGTGTGTTCGAAGTGTGCTGTGGCGGGGTGACTTCACTTTGGCGGAGCGCTTTTGCACACACATATGCACAAACGTACGAAAGTTTGATGTTGCTTCCCAACCCAGCGCCGGGAGCGCTGCCATTCCTGATGTGGGGCCGCATCGTCTTTTTGCAGTGTGTTGACGGGGTCCTCTGGGGCGCAGGCAGTAGATCAGCGCAAGGGCCACTGCGCGGGTTGACACAACGCAAGTGTGGGGGCCTCGGGGCCAGGCGCAGCATATTTGCCGCCCCGCACACCCTCCTGCATTCGGGAGGAAGGCATATGCACAGCCATGCCTATGCATCACAAGCGCGTGCCCCTCTGAGCCTTGCGCCGCCACGCCTCCCTGCATGCTCCTTGTGGGTTTGTGGGCAGTCTGCGGCACGATGTGTCGAGCTGTTGGGGCCTGCACTTTTTGCCGCTCCTTCCAGTGCGTCGCTGGTGCAGTCCGCCACCCTCAAGCTGACAAACCCTGCCCTGTGCAATCACTGACCATGCATGCAGATACTACTCACTTGATCGCTTATGTAATGGTCATTTTTCTCGTTATGGGGAGAAGTATCGTATGTGTGGCGAAGCTGTGCAGGTGCAGTGTTGCAGTCACTGTTGAACGGCCCCTGGCCGCCCTGTGGTCGTGTTCAAGCTTGACCCCACAGTCATTATTCGTTGCTGTTTGCTGCAGCTGCAGACGAGCACGTCCAGTGCAGGGTGCTGGTTTGCGGCTGTCGGGCACGTACTCATAATGCATGTGCAGACAGTCGGATGTTGACGCCGAATGGCGGGCGGGTTGTCAGACCCTGCAGTGGGGCGCAATTATCTTGGCACATATTATTACTTGTTCCATCACGACCACTGCGTGCGGCACACCTCACTCGTTTTGACGAAGGCAGGATGTTCGTAACCCCACCGTTTGGGCTCTTGCGCACCGTATGATTCAGCTGCGACTCACTTATAAAACAACAAATGCATGTTCTCAAACCAATCAAACTCTCTGCACTACCTAGCGCTGCACACTTCGATCGAGCATCCTCTCCAGAACGTCGCAGAACGTCGCTGCGCTCTCCTTCACTCGCCAGGCGAGCACGTGCACGAGCGCTTTGATCATGCGTCGCGCGCGCTCGCTCACAGCGCTGCCGCAGCAGGAGCCCTGATGCTGGGCTGGAGTAGGTGTGCTCACTCCACTGGCGCGCCCTCATGCCGCTGCGCCCCCCCCCCCCATTGATTCCCCCTCAGCCTCAGGCCGTTGTCATCAGCGCTGCAGCCATGTCTTCTGTGAGCGCAGATGTGCTGTTCCAGCCTTTCAAGGTCGGCGGCAAGGAGCTGAAGCACCGCATCGTCTATGCACCCCTGACTCGGCAAGTGGGGTGCTAATGCTGGGGTGGGAAGCTCCAGGTGCATGTGCATGGTGTGCGCATGGGCGCATGGGGCGCACATGGGTACATCTACATGCACATGGGGCTTGGGACGCGTGACCAGAGGGAGCTGTGGGTCCACCGCCTGCTGCAAAGTGACAGGCGGCAGATGTCAGCGGGCCCATCGACAGGGCAGGATGCAGCACCGCCCGCCCGAGGGCAGAAGTGCGCTGCATTGGCGTCTCGGGCTTGCAGGAGACTAGCAGGGCACTGTCCCAGCATGCCAAGATGGTGTTGACGGCAGGGTCGGGGGTCGTTTCGACCGAGTGTGCCAGTAGGCACGCCAGTAGGCTCAGGCTGCGCCTGGCCTCGGTCGCACCGGGCCTCTTGCATTCGACTCAGGGTTTGACCGTCTTCAAGCAGTCAACCGCTGACCGCACCACCACCTCTCACAAATGTACCCGGCCCCACAGGTGCCGTGCGATCAACACGGTCCCCGTCCCAGAGGCGGCCCTGTACTACAGCCAGCGTGCGACCGATGGCGGCCTCTTGATTTCGGAGGCCACCACTATCACCCCTGCGGCCCAGGGGTGCGGCGCTCAGCAGGCTGATTCAAATGCGTTGCCTTGATTGAGGCACACAGCTACTGTCCTGTTCTTGAGTGTATTTCCTGCGTGCTGTTGCCACCCTATGACCCCTTCCTGCACGATGGCATGGACCCCCACCCCCCACCCC
>NW_014013044.1:0-17439 GCF_000611645.1 Monoraphidium neglectum
GTCCTGGACCAGGGCATCTCCCCGGTGACCTTCAGTGTGGGCAACACCATGAAGCGCGTGGCCGTGGTTGTCTCCAGCGTCATGTTCTTCAGGCACGCCCCGCGCGGGCAAGCCAGGGCGTGCACCCCCCCCTCACCCCTCACCGCGCCCCGAACACACGCGATGCTTGAGGCACCAGATTCTTTGCAGCGGACAGACGGGGGGGCGCCTTCAGCAGCAGTGTTGCGCAAGCGTCCTCACCTCCGCGCGCAGGTGGCAACGGCGCCCCTTCTCCGTGCCGCCCTGCTCGTGCTTTAACCCCCAGCCCCCCAAACAAACGCGCCCCGTGCTCCCGACAGGAACCCGGTGTCGTTCATGAACTGGCTGGGCAGCGGCATCGCCATCGCGGGCACCTACCTTTATTCCCTGGCCACGGACAAGCACAAGGAGGAGCTCGCCGCCGCCAAGGGCAAGGGCAAGGCCGCGTGACCGCGGCCGCGGCGCGAGGCGAGGTGCGCGGGCCCTTGACGAGGCTCGCGGCTTGCGGTTGAATGAGAGGGCCGACGCCTGCGATCTCCCGTGTCAGGGCCCAAGGCCGGCCTGCGGGCACATGGATTCTCCTGCCGGGCATGCTCGCCGCGCGTGGCAAGCGAAGCCAGCCGGCTGTGCGGGGCTGGGAAGTGCCGAAGGGGGCATGTGCCCCCCCGGCCCTGTGTTCGCCACCGGCGCATCTGCTGAAGGGGCATGTCAGGCTTGTGATCGGCAGGCGGGGCGCAACGGGCAGGGATTGACTGAGTTATAGATCACGTGGATTGCACGTCACGCGACCGCCGGGGCACATTGCCATGGCACGTCCCCTGGCAGCAGGCCGGCGCTGCGTTTGCACCAGCTGCGACTGGTAGCCATGTTGCGCCACGCAGCAACTCGATCGCCTGCAGTTCCGCGACGGCTCTTGCTAGCTGGCCGTGCGCATTTGACTTTGTTGCACAGTGCCGACGGCTGTTTTGACGGGGCAATGTCGGGTAGTTTGTGCTCGCCTGCCTCATGGCGGCATGCTTGGGCCCGCGCTTCACATGCAAAGAGGTCGCATTGCATGCACCTGCAGCACCCTGGGGTAAGCGGGGCGGCACAGTGTCCACACCCCCAAACCCCAAAGCTGCGAGACGCTGAATCAAGCGACCAGAACCCCTGCTGCATACATTTTCTCACTTGCCCTTAGAAGTGTGATTGACAATCTGGTGTCGGCAGTGGGCTGGACAGCCTGCAAAGGATGGAGCGTGCACACATGTGCTTGCACCAGGGAGGCTCCAGCAGAAAGCACCTGTGCTGCCCCTGCCAACGCACAACTACAGCAGCTACCCCACTCTGGGCCGACGTGTGCATACGTGTGTACTCTTGCACAATGCGTCACTAAATGAATTCTGCTTTAAACCTCAAAGCACACGGAACGCACCTCACGCGGACGTCCCGTTTCCTGTATCAGGGGCGCCGTCACCAGCGAGCAGAACAGTAGACACTTGCAGTGCATGCTGCTTGCCATGCCGACGTTGCAAGACCTCGTTGCAGCTGCCTCATGACGCATAGGCGTGCTTGCCAGCATCGCTGTGTAGGACCCAGATTGTGTATCATCGACGCTGCACCCCGTAGATCACGATGTGAGCAAACCCTCTAGGGCCTCAGCTCTGGAGCTTCACCATTGTCATTGATGCTGATGTTTCCTGAACCACGCGCAGCTGCACGCCGGCCGGCAGCATACCAGAGATCGCGTCGGGCGTCGATTTTCTGCAGCCTGACGCTCTGCAGGATCAGACTGACGCACGTGATTGAGATTCGTGCTGAGACCACGCTGCTGGCGTCCTGGCTGCAGCGTGGACCCGCACCTGCTGCAGGGTCGCAGGAACGCAGCAGCTGACGCTCCCTGGCGCGAAATGTCACGCCACGCAGGGTGGAGTACACGGAGGAGGACCCCAAGCCGCAGCTCGAGGACGCATGCAAAGTGGAGTGCCTGAAAGAGTGGCACAACTACCAGGTGGGACGTAGGGCACAACAGATGGCAGCCACGCTGGGCTCTGCCACCTTGTGGAACGCCATGCGGTTGGACTGGCCACCCTCATCTGGAGCATCAGGTTGTCCTGCTGCCATGTTATGAGCAACTGTGCGTCTGCAGCTCCTTCTGGCATGCGGCCTGATTCGCTGACGTCACTACGTGTAAAATCTGACCGTTGCAGGCGTGTGCTGAGCGCATCAAGAGCGACGTCACGGGCGAGGCGCACTGCACCGGCTGGGCCTTTGACTACTGGAAGTGCGTCGACAAATGCGTGAGTGTCAACCTCAGTGGGAGCCTGTGCCGCGTTGCATCCTGTCCTTAGCAGGGCCACGGGGTGGTTGGTACGCCCGAAGCCAGCCGGGCCCTGGGGCATGCACCAGGCCTGTCATCTCAGGTGGTCATGACGTGAGCGTCCCCCTGCTGCCAGCGCTGAGCCAGCGAGCGTGCCACCCACTGCCACGCCGCCACCTCGACGCCACAGGTGGCCCCCAAGCTGTTTGCGCGGTTGAAATAAATTAGAGGACGGACTTGTCCAGTCGGGCTGGCGGCAGCCAGCAGGCATGTGCTGCGTCGTCTGGCTCCGCTGCGGCTGCTGGGCCCCCACAGGGCGGCCGCCTGCAGCACGCATCCAGCTGCGCAGTGTGCAACCCCGCAGCTTCATGCTGAAGCTTATCAGCATCGCGTCACCGTGCATCGTCGCGATTCCATTCGTCCACGGCACACGGGCGCCAGACAGCGTGCCAGAGGGCCCGGTGTTGTGACATCGCAAAGTCCTGCTGCCCTCTTGCAACGGCTTTCCAGTGTTGTGTAACGAAACTTGCGCAACCGTTCTGTGCATATCCTGGGCACGTTTGTGCCAGCAAGGCCGGTCAGCACGCTCTGCACCGCCGCACAGTAACCGCCACCAGGCGGTAAGAGGCGTTCATGTGTGGGAGTTATCAGTATATTGCAGTGTGCGTCATGCAATTTGGACCGCCCTTTGGACAGACTGATGCAGTAGGTAAGAGATCATGAGAACACCGACAACGTGCCAACATTGCGAACGCTCTGTGAATGCGGAAGGAAGGGCGGTGTGGTTGCAGTGACCGGTGGTCCTGAAGGTATTCTGATACAGAGGCTTGGAGGCATTCCCTGACACTAGTCGTCTGTGGACGCCCTCAACATTACGCCGCACAGGTTCCTTGGAACTGCCAGGGCGCGTCACTCTTGACGAAGCTCTAGCTACTGATGAGCTGGGAAGACTTCGTAATCTCGCGCCGCCGCGATGCGTTCGCGGCCTTCAGCCAGCACACCCACTCCATGTGGTTGCCGTTTATAATTTTGAGTTAATTCGCAAAACAGAGGGCCGTTCTTCAGGCACGAGGCAGTGTCCGTGGCCATCCTGGCCATCCACCGACATCCTCGAGTCCCGAGAAACCATTAATCAAGGTCTGTTTCTATTTCTCAAGCTTCATAACAGATCAGTCACTGGCCTCAGGTGATGCATGGCTCGGGTGTGTCTAGCTGCTGGCCCGAGTGTGTTACAACGGAGCGCGGGGTACTATGAGAGCACCCTCTATCAGACAGGTGTCAGTCTTTTACGATGCCTAGGCTGCCTAGGACAAAGGTTGCCTCCAGAACGCGCACATGGGAGCCTGTCTTGATTACCTCACTGTTGATGCGCCCACTACCAAACCCTGCGCCCTACTGCAGCGGCTATGCAGGTCATGTGCTAGATGTTGGTGGGCAGTGAATCTGAACTCGCCATGTTCGCCATGAGCAAGCTCGAGGCGCTCGCGGCCGGGCCACCTGCCGACTCGCGGGTGTCCGCTCTGATGGACAGTGCCACCCAGCTGTGTGGCAAGGTTGGCGTCACAGCACCGGCGTTGGCGCCGCCTGAGGGCCTTTTCGCGCTGCTCCTGTCCAAACATACTGCGCAGCCCCAGCCGCGCCAGCCGCAGCTGCCGGACACTGCAGCAGCCCTCCAACTGCTGCTGGACCAGGCGCGTCATGCGCAGCCCGCTGCGCCAGCGCCAGCGCCCGCGCCGCCGCGGCTGCCCGCAGCTGCGGCTGCGCTGGCCAGCAACCGCGGGCAGCAGCTGTTTGAGACGTTGGGGGCGCTCTCAACAGCGTGCGGCGGTGACGACCTGCTTGGCCGGGTGGTGATGCACCTGCAGCGGCAGCCACCACAGCAGCCCCCACTGCAGCAGCAACAGCTTCCGCCGCCGCTGCCGGCCGCCCCTGCAGCCTTGGTGGCGCCGGCGGCGCCGCCGCAGCAGCAGCACCCACAGCTTGACGATGTGGTGCTGCTCGAGGCGGCGCGCGCTCTGCTGCTGCAGCTGCAGCATGAGGGAGGGCTGCTGCACGCGGCCACGCCGCAGAGACAGGAGCGGCATGAGGCGGCACGGTTTGAATTGCTAGGGCGGCAGCAGCAGGTCCAGCGGCAGCAGCCGCCGCAGCAATCATCAGCTTTCAACCTGTCGCGCATGAGCTCCCACGAGGGCGGCGCGTGCAGCAGCGGAGCGGTGAGAGCGCAGGCGGGCGGGCTGGTGCAGGCGCTGCATGCGGGGTTTGCAACGCTCCTGGCAAAGGCGGCGGCCAGTCTGGCAGGGATGCGTGCACGGCCCGACAGCGTCATCCAAGATCACTTTTTCACTCTTGACTCCCCCCCTCTCCCCCATGCGCCTGCTCGCCTGCCGCAGGACACCCAGCTGGATCAGATGGAAACCCATATGGCCGACACCCAGGGCGACCCCAAGCACGCCCACCTGTCCGCAGCCCGATCGTCCAAATCCGGCCCCCCGGCGGGCGCCGGCGGCGGGGTGTCAAAGGCTGTCGCCGTCCGGGACAAAAACCGCGCGGCGCAGCGGCGGTTCCGCGAGAGGCAGCGGGAGAACCTGATCAACATGCGGGCAGAGGCTGAGGAGCTGCGCAGGGTGGTTACGGAGCAGCAGAACGAAATCGCCGCCCTGCGGCAGCTCAACGAGCAGCTCGTCGCTGCCGCGGGCGGCGGCGCTGACGCCGCGGGCGCCGGAGTGGCGGCAGCGGGCGAACTGGCCGGGGCGGAGGCTGCCGGCGGGGGCGAGCGAGCGGATTGCGCGCCCTTGGGGGCTTGGGGCCTGCCCGCGCTGTGTGCCCTGCGAGCGGGCGATTGATGCGTGCTTCGACTCATTCAAAACCTCCCCACACCATGCGTCGCCCGTGCTTGCAAGGGTTCGAGCGATGCGCAGCCACGCACGCGGCTAGGAGGCGCTTGGCTTGCGCTGGACTCCTCACCATCGCTTCGCAGGCACTGGTGTGCACCTTTGTGCTCGCCTTTGCCCCTCGCCTTGGTCCCGCCCCCATGACATGTTTCAAGCACCGCATTATCAGTGATTGCGGGATGAAGGTCAAACGGTGTACTTTCCCTGGTGTTTGTTCTTTTGCCGCCCACCACTGCCAATGTGCGCACAGGACCAGCTTTGGTGCTGGCAGCTGCACGTGCCACGCGCGCCTTCACCCGACGATTGTACAACCAACACCTCATCAATTCACTCGGCCTGCTTGGCCGCTCGGCGTCTGGCGCCGCATCGCGCCCCATCCCGGCTCCGCGCCGCCCGCTCTTCTGCAGCCTGCTTCTCGAGCTGGCAGTGCTCACTTCCAGGGCGACCTTGCAGCTTGCTGAATTGGCAATTTGATGTCATCATCCAAGCCAGGACAATGTAACACATCATGACAACCAGGGCGGCAGGTTCGTTTGCTGCTGGTGTAGACGGCTTCACTACTGCCTCCAGGCGGCCTAGCAGCTGGCGCAACTGCAGTCACAGCTGGGAGGAGTTGGTTGACAAGTCTGGGGCTGGAGTCACGCTTGGGTCCTGCTGGTTGACGCAGCTCACCGTCTCCTGCCTAGCACATGCATATGGTGCAGAGTGGCTGAATGGAGCGTTCCACCGGCTGTGCATGTGACCTGCGCGCGACTAGGCCGCGGCTTACTGGTAGTCAGCGCTGTTGCTGACCGTCTGAATGCCACCGCAAACGGGCACCAATTACACGCGCAAGTTTGCCCATGCCTTGTTCACTTCGGGGAGGATTCGGGAAGCCTGCAGGGTAGTGTCAGCGGGGCAGATCGTCGCGGCGTTGTGGCTCAACCACGACACGGGTGAGCGCATGCGTGTGCACATCTAGGTTATACGCGATACGAAAACCCTTCAAGCACTGACCAGCCCGCCCTCCCGCTCGCACCCACTAGAACGACAGCCACGGCCACACGGGGGCCGCAGGAGGTTTGTGGCCAGTTCATGGTAATCAGATAAAGGTTCAGGGTCGCCCTTGTTGGGGCATCCCCGGCGCGCAGCGGCGCCGTCGAGCGCCGCGCCGCCTGAGCTGGGGTCGCTATGGAGGGCGCCCAGGCGCCCTCTAGCAGCGGTGATGCTGCTGCGGCCGGACCAGAAGTTCGCTCAGGAACGCCGCCCCCCAATGTTTGGGGACGCAGAGCGACGCCGCCGATCGCTGCGTCGCCGCCCTTCCGCGTGCCCGAGCAGTTTTTCATCGTCGCCGGCGGCGGCGGCGGCGGCGCGGCGCCAGCAGAAGGCCTGCTGGTAGCAACGGGGACGGAGCACGCCAGCAGCGAAGGTGGCGGCTGTGGCGCTGACAGCAGCGCGGACTTTCAAGATGCAAGCAGCGGTCCCCGGCCGCGCCACAGCTGCCCCGCCGGCCTGGGGCTCGTGCCGCTCGGCCGTGGGGCCGCTGAGCGCGGCGGCAGCGGAGAGGGCAGCGGGAGCGGCGGCGGCGCCGCGGGCGACGAGCTGGATGGCGGTGGGCCGTGGGACATGGTGCAAGGCAGCCTCGAGGCTGGGCGCATAAGCGCGCCTGGCGGGCTGGCGGGGACCGTCCCAGTGCGTGGAGAGAGGCTGACCTTGCTGGCAGCCGCCCCAGCATACGCAGCCTTTGGGCCCGGCGAGGCAGCAGGCGGCAGCGGCGCAGGCGGCGGCGGCGTACGCAGTGGCGCCTTTGGGGCCGGCGCCGGCCTTGTGAGCAGCGGGCATGGGGGCGCCGCGGCCGGCCCGGGCTTCTTGGTTGCCCCCGGCGACCTGACTCGTGACAGCCCCGGCCTCACCACACCAGGGATGCCACCGTTTGGCCCCTCGGCCGCAGCTGCAGCCACCTCTGCAGCAGCAGCAGCTGCTGCTGCCGGCCAGCGGGGCCCGCTCTCGTCGGGCCTGCCGGGCATGCGGCCTCGCGGCTACAGCATCGATGGCGCCGGCATCCCCAGCGTGCACGGCACGAGCGCCCTCGGCGCCCACCTGTCGTTCGGCTCCTCGGGCCTCGCACCTCGGCCGCTTGGCTACGGCGCTCCGCTCAGCCCGGCTGCGGCCGCGCCCGGCGGCCCGCCGCTGCCGCCGCAGAAGCAGCGCCGTATTTCGGCGCCATCCTTTGCAGCGAGCGCGCTCGACGCCGAAGTGGAGCCGCATGGCGGCCGCTTTGACCAGGGTTTGACCGGCGGCGGCGGCGGCAGCCCGGCACTGCTTCAAGCGCAGGAGCTACTGCAGCAGGCGGCGGGATGGCAGCAGTTTGGAGCCCCGTTCGGCACCGGCCCCAGCGCCTTGTATGAGGACGCCCGACAGCAAGGCTTGCTGGCTGCGATGCAATCCCTTGGCATTGGTGCCGCCGGCAGCGGCTGCGAGTCCGCGGCCACGGATTGGCAGGCGGCCGCCGCGACCGCTGCTGCTATGCAGGCCCTTCAGGCGCAGGCGGCTGGGGGCAGCGCGCTGGCCGATGCGATGACAGGCTACGCTCACGCGCACGCCATGCAGGGCGCGGCACTGGGACAGGGTTCGGTCTTCCAGCATGCGTATCAAGCCGCCCTCCTCCACCACCACCAACAGCAACAGCAGCAGGCCGGCGCGCTCGCGGCGCAGCAGCAGCTGCAGTTGCAGCTGCTGGCCGCGCAGGCCGCCCAGGCCGCGGCGGCGGCCGCTGTGGCGCAGCACGAGCACCATGCAGGCGCGTGGCAAGCGCTGCAGGCCGTGGCAGGCGTGGGGCAGCAACAGCAGCAGCAGCAGCAGCAGCAGCAGCAGCAGTATCAGGCCCTTCTGTCCACGGCCGCCGCAGGCGCGCGGCCAAGCCGCGGCAGCCTGAGCGCGCCCCTGCCCGGCGTCGGCGGGCCCGGCGGCCGCCGCGCCGGCCGCCAGAGCGACGTCGGCGCGGGCGTGCGCGACGCGCACGGGCGGCGATCGTTTGACCGGGGCCTCGTCGCCGGCGGCCCAGCGGAGAGGCAGAGCGGCAGCTGTGTGTCGGCGCCGCTGCAGCTGTGGGACGAGGCGCCGGACTACCGCCGTGTGTTTATCGGCAACCTGGCGTGGTGGGTGGACGAGGACATGCTGAGTCAGAGCTTCGAGCAGTTTGGCACCGTCATCGACGTGCAGGTGCGCAGCCGGTTGCTGTTCTTGTTTTGGGGGCGAGGGTGAGGGCGGTTAAATGGGGGTTTTGATCTCCCAAATGCGGGGCCGAGGGGACCGCAGCCCTGGAGCGCCACGGCTGGGGCTCCTGAGCTTCAGGGAGTATCTCAAGCCGCGGACATGACATCACTCGTCGTAACGCGATCGATTGCACCCACAACCCCAGATCATGTGGAACACCAAGATGCGCGGCAAGGGCAAGAAGATCAACCGCGAGTTTGGCTTCCTGTCCTTCTCGACCCCCGAGGAGGCCGCCACCGCTATCCACTGGATGCACGGCGCCGTGATCGAGGGGCTGACTAAGGACGGCGACGGGCTGACCGTGCAATACGAGGCGCAGGGCACCAGCAAGCCCGCGGCGGCGCCAGCTGGCGGCGCCGGCGCGGCGGGCGGGGCGCCGGCGGGGGCCCGGGGGCCGCTGCGGGAGCTCGCCATGCAACAGCAGCAGCAGCAGCAGCAGCAGCAGCAGCAGCAGCGCGCACAGGGCATAAGCATGGCGGGGCTGCTACCGCCCGCCGGCGGGCTCGCACTCGCAGGGCCGGCAGGGAAGCAGTTGGCCGGCGCGGCGGCGCGGCCGCCGCCGGGGCTGGAGCAGCAGGCGGCGATGGCGGCGGCTGCACAGCAGCTGCTCGCTGCGGCCGCCGGGGCCGCCGCTAGCGACGGAGGCTCCAATGCAAGGACGCCACCCCCTATGTGACGCGCTCACCGTCTTCACCACTTCACAACCAAATGCGCAGCACACGCGCACTGCATGCCGCTGCCGTCTGCGGCAGGCGCTGGCCAATTCGCGCCCGTCAGGGCGCCGGCCGCAGCATATTTGGCCCCGCCCTGCGCCGGAGCCATCCATTGATCGAACGAGCCTGGCCTTGCCCGCCAGCGGCCCGGCCCGGCGGCGGCCGGGCCAATGCCCGGCCTGCGGCGGCCCATCGCGCCTGTGCGCCCCCTAACCCACGAGCGTGCACGCGCGCCTGTGCGCCCGATCACCAGCGGGGCGGCGGCGCTGCTTTCCCGGCCGCGTCGGCGCCGCATGTAGCAGCGTCGCGGGCCGCCAGGGGCATCCCCACCCCCAGCAAGACTGCCGGCCCATGTGGCCACGACACTACCCGTGCGGTTGCCACCCGCACCCTTAATTGGCTTGCACAAGCCCGAGCCGTCGGGCAGCGCGCACCGGCTGCGGGTGCAGCTGCACACGGCGCCCCCCCCCCCCCGCCCTTGCACCTTGAAGAAATGACACGTGCACTTGGGAGCCTTTCGTGGGGCCCCCTTTGGGCAGGCGCCCTCGGTTGCCGCAAGCCTCACGGCAATTGCCAACCCCGCACCACCATCCGGAGGGCCACGCCGCGCGGCCGAGCTCGCAAGCCGCACGCGCATGTCGCATGCGCCCCTTCTTTCCCCCTGATTCAACCGCTGCCGGCAGGCGCGCGCCCCTGCTCCCTTCCAACGCACGCGTCCAAGGCGGAGCATCCTCTCGCCGGCCTCGCCCTGCTGACTTCTGGCACGGTTCTTATTTCTGATGGGTCAAGAGGCGAGTCAACACTGCACCTTTGAACAGCCACCATGCACACCTTGCACCTTTATTGACAGCCACCGCAGGCTCATCGGGGCCCGCCGCTGGGCCGGCACTGCACCGATCTCATCCAACCTGATCTGATCTGATTGATTAGATACGCGCCACCACGAGGCCGCGTCACACTAGGCGCTGCAGCAACTTGCGACCCGCAGAGCACGTCGAGCGCGCGAGCGCAGCCGAGCTCGCCACGGCGGTGCGCCCGGTCTCCACGCCGCAGACCCAGCGGGGGTTTCGCGACACCCTGCAGGGCCGGCGCCCTGAGGCATTGTATACATACACGCCACAACAGGCACGCACAGCACACACGCATGCACGCACGTGCCTGGCTTGCATAATGGCAGCTTCATGCATGGGAGCCGCATCACGCCCCAGCTGTCGGCAGCAAGCCGCACTTTGGCAGCGGCTCAGCACCAAGCTCTCCTGCTGGCATCACGACGCGGCACGCGCGGCGAGCGGCGGCGCGGGCACGGACGGTTAAATTGCTTGGGTTGAACGTGTGGGGGCCATCAAGGCAAGGCGCACCCCCTGGCTGTCCAGACCCCCCTCTGCCAGGGCTATTTCCAACCACCCACCCACCCCTCAATGCGGCCCGTCTTGGACCTCTATTGTGCCGCGAGCGTGCATGCGGGCGTGCGTGCGTAATCCTCACAAATGTATTGATTGGCGCCTCGCCCTGTGGCGAGCCCTGCGCAAACCCTTAGGCTTGCGCGCATCGGGCAGCCGTCGTAGGCTTATCACAGCCAATGGCGACCATCCCGCCTTGCACAAGAGAAAGAGGCTCGCAGTAAATATACTTGACCAGAGCGAAGCTCCAGGGTCACCCTGCCAATGCTGCATCAGCAGCGCGCCATGTCATCGTCCCGTGGCGGCCGCCAGGTCATTGTGACATCACCGGGATCGGAAGCCGAAGGCGCGCTCTGCCCCAGCAAAGCCCACAGCCCTGCTGCTGCCGAGGATTTGCTCAAATATAGAATGCAAATAACACGTCAATAACGTCGTGGCGACCTCTCTTGCACAGCTATCGCGCCCAGCCCCGATCTTCAGAGCGGCTGTTCCGCGTGCAAGGGCCATGGCTCCAATCGCTATACCTTCGGAGATGATTGCAGACTATAATAAGCTGGCCAAGCCGGCCAAACAGCAGGCACGGCATGCGCACGCCTCGCGGCGCTCGCACCTGCCTTTGTCGCGTAGGACAATTGGTCTGTTGGCCTGCTGCTGATGACGCCCCCACTGCCCCGCGAGCCCTCAGCCTTGCACCAACTGCCTGTGTGCGCGTGCCTCCATCCCTCGACTCAGGAGATTGTCCTGCCCCCCGACATGACCGGCGCGACCAGCCCCCTCGCGCCCGCGACGCCTGCGGCCGCTGCGGCGGCGCCCGCCCCTTTGGGCGAGCACGCCGGCGCGCGGAGCCCTCACTCAGCTGTCGCCGCGGCCGAGCAGGCCGCCGTGAACAGGATCAAGCAACACCCGCTGCCTGCCGCAAATGCCGCGGGGCCGGCGGGGCCCGCGGCGGGTTCGGCGGGGCAGCTTGATGGGCCAGCAGGCGGGCTTGCAGGGCCGACAGGGGCCCCAGCAGAGTTTGCAGGCCCGGCTGGGCCTGCTGGGGGGCTTGCGGGCTCGCCGGTGCCGGGAGAGCCAGCGGCGCCAGCAGCAGGGCCTGCGGTGTCGCCGACGCCACCGCCATCAGGCGCAGCGGGGCCGCCGGGAGGGCTGGCAGGGTCGGCGCGTCCAGCCGCCCCGGCGGCCCCCGCGCCCGCGGAGCCAGCAGAAGCGGTGGCGGGACTGGGACCTATGCAGGCAGCTCTGGCCGGCAGGCGGGCGGCGAGGCCAGTGGAACGGCATGTGGAAAGGCCGGCCGAGCGGCCGGCGGTGCGGACGTCAGAGGGGGCCGCGGGGCTGCCCGCGCCGGCCACGCAGGCGGCGCCGGCTGCGCCGCCGGCGCCTGCTGCGCCGGTGGCGAGGCCGGTGGCGGGCCCTGGGGGGCTCGCGGGGCTGATGGAACAGCCGGCGGCGCGGGCGGGGCAGGTGGGGCCGATGCCAGTGCCTGACGGGCCGGCAGGGGCTGTGGGGCGTGAAGGCCTGGCGGCGCCGGCGGCTCTTGCCGCAGCAGACGCGAGGCCGGGGGCAGGCCCTGCAGGCGGGCTGGCTGCCCCAATGGAGGGGCAAGCGCGGCCGACGGCGCCGGCGGCGCCGGCCGTGCCGGCGGCGAGGCCGACCGAGGGCCATGCAGGGCCCGCGGGGATGGCTGCAGCAGCTGCCGCCGGCGGCCTGGCGGGGGGCGCCGTGGCGGGCCGTGGGAGGCCGGCGGGCGTGCCGGCGGCGGCAGAGGGGCAGGACGGGATGCAGCAGCGTCTCGCGCCCAACGACGGCGGCGCCGAGGGCGGGGCCGGGGCCGGGAATCAGGCTGGAGAGTGGCCGCAGAGGCCGCCTGAGCGGCGCACGGGGACGATACCGAGGGCCACCAATGTGGTGAGCGAGCTGAGGCGGCCAGGAGCCAGGTCGTGCACCTGATTTTTCGTCTACGTTCTTCTTTTGAACTCTATGGATGTGCACGCATGCTTCTTGTGGGCTATGGACAAATGACTTTTACCGAGGCAATCGTGCGCCGGCAAACACCACGGTCGGCGCGGGTCTCGATTATTGACCGCCGTTGACCGCGCCGCCCCGGCCCGCAGGTCGTGTCGACGCTGCGGCCGGGCACCGTGGGGCGCCTCGTGGGCGTGCTGGGGCCCAGGCTGACGAGCAAGATTGTCAACCTCCTGGGTGAGTGACGCTTCACGCGATCAGGGGCGCTCACCGTTCTTGAGCGGGTGCACGTGCGGCATGCACCCCACCAACATGCAGGTCCTCCGCGGCGCTTGCGACACCCCTTTCCGTTGCCACTTGTCGCCGCAAGCATGGCTCGTGTGCAGCATCAAGCATCCCCGCCCATGTGTCAAGCACACCTACACGCACCCCGCGCTCGCTCGCTCGCTCGCGCACTTGTTTTGCCTCCACCTTTCGCCGCCCTCGCCGCTGCCGGCTGGCGCAGGCATGGAGACGACGGCCGACACTGCGGCTGAGCTGGGGCCGTCCAAGACGCGCCCTCTTGTGGAGGTGCGTGACCGCGGGCGGAAGCTGAGAGTCACCTGTGGGGGGCGGGGCAATGCCACCACCCAGCGCCTGTGCCTGCGTTGCCCCGGCCGGACGGCGCTCCTGCCAACTTGGCAATGGGGCCCAGTCTGCACGCCGCCACGCGTCAGATCAAGCCTCACTCCAAAGATCTGTGCATGTACATTTCTGAAGGTCGATCAACAATAATTCGGGGAAACACCATCGCTGATTTCGTTCATGCACCCACACTTGCAGGGGCTGTCGGCCCAGAAGACCGCGGGGCTGGCCGGGCGCCTCGGCGGCGACGGCACCGCCCAGCTGGTGCGTCCGCCGGCCAGGCAGGGATGGGGTGATCTCCTGCCAGGTCGAACAGCTGGGTCTTGGGCGGGCCAGACATGCTCGTCAGGGCTGCGGGTGCCAACAGTGTTGGCCGTACAGCCGCCAACGCGCAAGTACAGAATAGGCCCTGTTTGGTGCATCCTTGCTGGGCACCTGTGGCTTAGCGGATTTGACATGTTGTTGCTGGTGGGCCAGTTTTGATGCACTTTTAGCAGTCCAGATGCGCCCCACCCTCTTGACACCTGCCAACCACGTACCAATGGGTGACTCCGCCGGTCGTCAGGTGACTGACATGGGGCCCGGGGTGACGGCGGACACGGTCAAGGGCCTGGAGGCGCCCCTTACTGCAGACATTGTTAAGGTGGATCATGCAATCGCTGGGTCATGCAATTGCGAGTTGCACAGCTGCCATACTGCTTCCCATCCTTTTCCGCATGTATGTGCACCCTTGATGGTGAAACTTAGTATAAGTCTCCTCCTCCTTCGTAATGTTTGTCGCGCGTTCACCAATTGCTTGACCCATGAGAACTGCATGGCAGCATATTCTGGACTAGACCACCTTGAGGGTTGCCTCCCACTTGTCTGCCTCACCATTACACCCCGCTCCATGCCTTTTCCAGAACCTTGGCCCAGACACTGTCGAGGAGATTGTGAGGGGCCTGGGGCCAGAGTTCACTGGTGAGCGCTCTGGCGCCCTCTGGGCCCGCAGGCACCCGCACCTGAGCGCGTCCTTCACCCGCCTGAGCGTCCGAGGGCTGAGCTGTGGGTCTGAAGATGCTCACTTGCCGCCTGGCGTCGTGGCTGCTCCTGCGCAGCTGACACGAGTTACGACTAGCGACCTGCTGCTTGGCAGCTGCACTTTGAGCATTGCCGCTCCCCCTTGCCTGCGAACAACCCTGTGCGCTACTCACAAGCCGCCCGGCGTGCCTCTCGCACCCGCCAGGTGATTTGGTCAGGGAGTTTGGCCCCAGCTTCACGGCAGACCTGGTGGAGGCGTTCGGTGTGCAGACAACCCGCATCCTGGTGTCCCACTTTGGCCCCGAGCTGACTGGTGAGGGCTCCGGCTTGCACGTATGTGCAGCTAGTTGCAGCTGCAAGCAGACAGTGGCGCCGGGGAATGTTTTTCAGGAGCTGCATCAGGTGGCTTGGTTGTGCACCGTTTGGGCTGCCTTGATGTAGTTCGTGTTCTGGGCGGTGGTGTGGTTGGTTGTATGTGGCTGATTTCGGCGCCGCCTTCACGGCGACAGCTTACGTACGGCTTGCAACCGCCCCCTGCTGGCAGGCGCCCTGGTGGCTGACTTTGGGCCTGACCTGACAGCTGACATCGTTAAGAGCATGGGCCCCAAGCTGACAGGTGCGCGCCGCGCGCGAGCGGGGCGAATCGCCGCGAAGCGAGCGGTTGGTGCTGGTGCTGGGCTTGCGACACAGCGGCCGCTCACAACTCTAGGCCGCCGGTTGCCTGCCAGTGGTGTCTGGTTGCCCCAGGTGCCACCCTCCCTTCTCCTCTCACATAAAATCCCCACTTTGTTGAGAGCATTGGGCGATTCGGAGTCGTTTTCCGCATATCCATAGATACACCACTTACCAATGTACCCCCCCTTGCAACCAGGCGACCTGGTGGTGGCGTTTGACGGCCCCTTCACGGCGCAGCTGGTCTCTGCTTTCGGCGCGCCGCTCACAGGTGCGTCTGCCGAGGGACGCACGAAGGGCTGTGCCCTCTCATCCGTCAGCCTCAGCTATGCTGAGTTGTTGAGAATCTCGCGCCATGACAGCTCTGAGAGCTAGACAGCTGCCGTCGTCTCCTGCAAGCAACCTTGCAATTGCCACTTTATGCTGTCACAAGCATGGGGCACCCTGGGTAGCCGTGCTTTGCCACTCATGGTGACTTCGCAACCTCGATAATATATGGTTGTATTTTGTGTGCCGCCCCTGCAGCCGACATCGTGGCGAGCCTGGGGGGCCCGGCCACCGCGCACCTGGTGGCCACAATGGGGTCGCCACTGACGCGGCGCATTGTCGCGTCAATGGGCCCGCAGCTGACGGCCGACCTGGTGCAGGTGTGGAGGTGGTGTTTGTGCGCGTGCACATCTGTTCGCGCCTGCGGGGACGGGCATGGAGAGGGCTGGGCAAACAAATTGGGTGGAGGGGTTCCAGGGGGGTTATTGGGCATGTGGCAGTCTGATATCTTGGACTCCAAAACATGCCTGTGAGCGTAGGGCTGACGCCAGCCGAGGGTGGCGTCATGCATACACACCGAATTGATTACTCAGAAGATACTAGAACTGTTGGAGAAGCAGGCCCAGCGGTTCCCATTTCAGCCAGCCGTCCAGCTGCATACATGGGATTGTGTGGTGCACGACTGACAGATGCTCTGCTGCACAGTGGACCATGCACTTGCACGCTAGCTCAAAGCGCGCCTCCCTGCCCCACCTGCCACCTGCCCTTTGCCTCACACAGCACATGGGCCCCAAGCTGACATGTGGGTGGCTGCGCCCTTGCCGATCTGCCTCGTGCTCTTGTCTGTTGTTGTGCTCTTGTCTGTTCTGATAGGTGTGAATTGCTCTGTCGGCTCCCCGTATGCGTTGTGGGGCCCTGAATTACTGCGAAGGATGACGTGGTGCAGGTTGGAGCAAGATTGGACTCGCGCAAATTATCACATGTTTTTCTCAGCCATGTGTCAGCAGTCACTGTGCGCGCACCATCCGCACGCTGTCCATTCTGTTGTGAAGGGACGGCTTTCAAGAGGCGGCGCATACTGCAGAAATTTGACGTTTAACCGTGCGCCTGGGCACAGATTCACGCTTGCTGATGCAAGTCTGAATCAGATCTGCCTGTCATCACTCTGACTGGCCCCTTCTCTGCTTCCCCTCCCTCGGACTGCCCCAAACAGCGTCCATTGTGCACTCCCTGCGCATCCCCGGCACCGGCGAGCTGGTCGGCACGTTTGGGGGCCCTCTGACTGGCGACCTGGTGATGGCGTTTGGGCCGGAGCTCACTGCAGAGATCGTGAATGCCCTGGGGCCAGAGTTCACGGGTGCGCGCTTGGAATGCGTCGCCAAGCCTGTTCAGTGGGTGCTTAGTGCAGCTTTTTGGAGGTTATGGTGGGTTTTGTCCATGAGCGTGGCTGGGTTCATGCCCTGTCAGTGATGGGCCCAGAGCCCTCATTTTTCCTGTTCTCCGTGGCTGCCAACCACCCTTATTCCAAGTTTCGCGGTGGCCTTGACAATATTGATCACCATACAATCACCAACGCAGCGACCTCACATCGCCGCATTCCAATCCCTGTCAGGCCGCCTCGCGGGGGAGGGTATCCTGGCTCCCACAACCGCCGACATCGTGTCAGCGGCCGGCACCCCGCAGATCGCCGCTCTTGTCGGTGTGATGCGCGGCCCCGCGACGGCGAGGGTCGTCTCGGGCATGGGCGGCGCGGCGACCGGGGCACTGGTGAAGAGCATGGGTGGGGAGACGACTGGGCGGCTGGTCAGGGACATGGGCCCCAAATTGTCTGCTGAGGTGCGTCTGCGGGTTGGGACTGTTGGAACGCGCCGTGCGCTGACTGGCAAGTGCACTGATGAGGGATGACTGCGATTGTTTTTGCACTGGGCCGTGTTGTGCTGTAGGGTTGAGTGCAGAGGACTCTTGTGGCCTAGCCGCGACTGTCGCGCGCATCTCGTTGTGGCCAGCGCTTTGATGGGTCGTCTGTCTTATGCGTGTTGAGGGATTCCAAGAAGTTGCACGGTATGAGACGCCCTTCGACCCTCGTTGGGGGACCGCCTGGCAGACCGCCACCTCGCTCTGCGTTCCAGACATTGGCACCTACCTCAGTCGCCTCATCTGCGGCAACTATCTCTTTTCTGCAACAATCTGCACTGTCAACCATGTGTCCCCACTTCCAGGTCGTTTCGTCGATGGGCGCGCCCCTCACCGACTCTGTCGTGCGCCACCTGGGCCCCGCCCTGGCTGCCAGAATCGTCCGGGAGGCGGGGGCCCCCGCG
>NW_014013044.1:17592-23702 GCF_000611645.1 Monoraphidium neglectum
GGCGGGGGCCCCCGCGACAGGCGCGCTGGTGCGCGCGCTGGGCCCAGGCTTCGTGGCTGAGCTGGTTATGAGGATGGGCCTCGTGCTCAACATTGCTCTGGTGGGTCCAGGCTGAATCTTGAGTCAGCAGCTGCGCGGCCGGGTGGGCCAGCCGCAGCAAGGCTGATACTGTTGTGGATGGGCGAGCGGGGTGGATCAGTTTGTGCATTCTCGCTCGTGCGTTCGACGTGACCATCGCTGCAGGCAGCCTTCTACTTTAGGATAGACGCTTGTTGGGGTGGACACCTGCAGCCACCCTCAGGGGGTGCTGGCTTGCCGCCTCTGCAGCACCCTCCTGTGCTGCTTTCTATCACAAGAACAACGTTTCTGCTGCCAATCAGCCACACCCGCATCGCATCTACTTACCCTTCTCCCCTTCCGCACACATCGAGGGCAAGGCAATGACGCACCCATTTGATCACACGCGGGCCGTCTCTACCCTTGAAACCGTCTCCTCCTCAGGTCTCTCGGCTCGGCCCCGCCATACTTGCCGGCCTGCTGGTGGCGATGGGGGCGCAGTTTGTGCTGGGCCTCTCGGTGGAGATGACGGTGCTCATCCTGGCCGCCATTTATGGCGTGGTCGTCGGCCGCCGCCACAGCCAGGTGGCGGCTCCGGACCGCGGACAGGTCAGCGGCGGCGCGGACGTCAACGGGGGCGGCGAGGTGGTCAGCGAAGCTGATCTGGACGCGCGGCTGAAGGCTGCGTGAGGCCATGCCTGCCGCCGCGTACGCTCACGCGGTTGATCAGTGCTTTGACCGTGTATTGTTTGCTGGCTATTCTTGATGGCCTGCAGGCCGATTCAGCTCGGCTTGTTGTATTTCCAGGCTGAGGATGCTGCCAGCAAGCCCATTGGGTGGCCGGACAGGTGACCTGCAATGGTCATTCTTGCATCGAATATTTGACAGAGGTGCGTGTTCATGACATTTACTGGTGCGAACACAAGGCTCGCATCTTGAACAACATCACGAAGCGTGCACGCTATGGAAAGCACTTGGCACAGGCAGTACACGAAGGAGCAGTGTGGTGTTGGCGCCACGTTTGTAATCAAGGCTGGAGGCAAGTTGGACAGGCGCCAAGTTTGTTGTAACGCCATCCACAGCAACAGAGGGCGTGCTGTGTGCAATAAAACTCTCAAAATGTAAACCCAACCGCCTATGCTGTTGCGGGCGCAGCACACCCACGTGACGGCTTTTCACCCTCTCCATTGTTGGAAAGCAATAATGAAGGGCACGAAAGGGCCACTTGAACCATTGAAAAGTAATGGTCAGCAACTGCTGCCTCTTCGCAAACAGATCAGCTCCCTATGTATGACACATGCTGCAAGCCAGCATACTGAGTGACGCTTCTCCTAATCTACCCGGTCATGAGCGTTGTCCGACGCAATAATCAAATTGCTGCTTTGCTGCTTGGCTTTCAAGCGTTCAGATTCCGCTCCAAACCTCGGAAGCAGATCACAGCGACGTGCGTGCCCCGGGCTCCCGGACCTCGGCCGCCACGAGGGCCGCCTCGTAGGCGTCAAACGCCTGCTGCTCCGCGGGTGAGGCCAGCGGAATGTTGACCAGCGCGGCCAGGGTGCCGTTGGTCAGGTGGGCGACGAAGCCGGCCCCCCTGACGTGGCCGCGCCTGTCGCGCTTGCTGTACCTGCAGCGGACAGGGCCAGAACGTAGGATGCGGCAGATAACTTGGCTGGTGAATGGACGTTTAGTGCAAACTCAGCTAGGCAGGACCCCACTGGAATTTTATACACAACCACAATACACAGCAAGAACCCCTGCATCACTGCATTTCAAGCCATGCACATGCGATGCCAGACACTAGACTTCGCCTTAAAAAGATTTGCTGTCTGGGCGCGCTCGATCCCGCACTTACCGCTGCAGCGGCACCGTCTTCGCCTCGCGCAGCCGCGCGCTGCCCTGCACATCGTAGTACCAGTTCGAGTAGAACACCCTCCACCGCTCGTCCAGCCCGCCGGGCGCGTGGATGTACTCCGCAGCCGCCTGGTCGCTGTACCGCCGCGCCTGCGCGGCGTCCAGCTGCACGTCCGCCGCGCACTCGCTGCCCTGCCCCGACTTGTTGATAACGACGGCGCGCAGGGACCCGTCGCCGCGGCCCTTGAGCAGCCAGACCTTGCAGCCCGAAGGGGACACCGAGCGGCCGACAATGTCTGCGCCGCCGGCCAGGGACTGCTGCAGCATGAGGTAGCCGTAGAGCGGCGGCCGCGCGTAGACGGTGCTGGTGTTTGCGTCGTACACGATCGCGTTGTAGTTGGCGTTGCCGGCGCGGTTGAGGACCTGAGGGGAAGTTGTGTGCAGATTGGAGGGCTGACGATCAATGGAGGTTGAGACAGACGCGGAGGGTGTGCTTGCGTGCGTGCGCGCGTGCGCGCGTGCACATGCCTTCATGCACGCGCATGAGCGTGCGGTGTGCCCTAGTGGCTGCATGTGCGTGCATGTGACCAGGGTGGCAGGAATGAACCAAGCCTGGCCATGTCCATTTGGAGGCACAATAGTACATTCGCATCAGACAACTCTTGACAGAGCAGCCACACACCTGGTGGAAGTGGATGCCGCTTGCCCCAGCATAAGCCAGCTCAAGAGCAACATCCAGCGCCCAGATTGCAGCACCGGCAGTGTCTGACAGCCCCTGCACCCCGCCGTAGCTTATGGTGGCAGACTCTGTGATCCGCAGGGGCAGGCCGCCGCTCTCCTTGCCCACGTTGACCAGGGCGCGCACATTGGACATCTTGGACACCTGAGGGTTTGGGGTGTGTGATGGTGAGGGGTGGGGCGTGGCGGAATCAATCCGCAGGTAAAGCAAGTGTCGTGTGGGTGGGGCGCCGAGGGCCACGCGTGGGAGCGCAGTGTTTAGGTGCCAATGCGGGCTTGGGTATGCTGCGCCTGGAATCTTTTGTGAGGGATCTCCAGCAACACCTTGACACGTGCGCATCGCTGCTGTCTCTATGTCGTATTGCAGTCAACGTTCGATGCTCCCATGCAGCTGAGCCCTCTTATTGACGCATCCCAACAATACTCAATCTAGTCCTCCATCATGTGCAGCAGCCGCACTTACCATCCTGGCGTCGTCCAGCAACTCGCTGATCTGGGTGTCCTTCAGGATCTCACCTGGCAAACAGGCAGGTGGTTTTGCAGCTCAATCATTGCAAGTGGGAGCAACAATGCTTGCATGCACCCTGTGGCTTCCTGCAGCGTACAACAGCCCCATGCTTATGCCAAGTGATTCCAAGTTAATGCTGCAAAACCCCCGGGACCGAGGCTACTCACCGCCATAGTAGTGGACAGTGATCATGTTCAGGGACTTGCGGACGCTGCGCAGCCACCTGACATGGTGCATGAAGATTGTTCGTTTGGTGCACGGAGGGATTTGAGGATGGGTGTTGCTGGGGACAGGCGATTGTCTTACCATAGAACAAACGTCCACATTGCTGATGTTATAAAGCTCCTGCAGCCTTAAATTGGTAACTAAGCAGCGGTATGGCCTGGCAATGCGCCATCTACCCGACCGCACACCTGCAAACCAGCCAGCCTAGCTGCTTGCTTGCACACACAATCCCCGCCCCCTTGCAGGCCACCCCACTCCCTCCCAACGCGCACCACTGCAGGGTCTTGGGGGACAGGTGAGCATCTGACCAGTCAGGTCCGGCGAGCATGGGCCTGGCACCGGCCGCGTCGAAGGCTGCCCTGTAGATGCGGCGCGCCACCGGGACCCAGTTCTTGCTGAGGATTGCAAGCACGATGTATCATGTCGGGAACGGGGTTGAGGGGAGGCACTTGCTAAATAGTTAAAATGGGATGAAAGCTGTGAGCAATAAGTCAGAACAGCAAGTAGTACAGATAGCTGTTTGTGAAGTGTCATTTGGTGACAACTTGACTACTATGCGCGCTTTGCTGGGTTGTGTGGCGAGGTCATGTCCCAAGTGCGGCCGCTCAAGGAGCTGTTTGCGCACAGGCCGGCCAGGCGACTCACCCCAGCCAGTCAGCAGGCTTGGGCAGGTCCGACCCAGGCAGGCCGTTGGCCGCCGCCAGGCTATACCTGTGAATCAGACAGGGTTCATTGTACAGGGGTCGAGAGGTGATGTACGCGCACTAGGACAGCTGCCTTGCGCTAGCAGAATAGCATGCACAGACATATGCAACTTTGTTTGGACACGTTGTACTGCATGCTACAAGAGAGAATGCCGCAACTGCCCCGTGCAAAAGACACTCATGGGTACTCACATGTCGGGCTCGTTGCCGACTGCGAAGCTCACAATGGAGCCAGGGGGCAGCAGCTGCTGGCTGCGCTTGACCTGCATCTGCGTAACCGCCTCGTCCTCTGCGTGCTGGTTGACGCCCATGATGAACTTCACGCCCGTCGCGCGGTGCAGGCGGGCGAGCGCGAAGTACACGGTGCCATTCCAGGGCGCCACCAGGCGGTCCGCGCTGTATGCGCCGACACGCATGTACTGCGGGCCCAGGGCGAGGGAGCCAGGGGCAGAGAGGTGCGCAGCAAGTGCGACGCTGGTTACCACGTTGGCTGCCGGGCTGCTGCTTGTGGAGAGACTCTGACGTCCCATGATAGCAGTCACAGAGGTGCCAACCCCTCCCTCATTGCAGGCCCCGTTCTCAGAGTCAACAACTTTAAGGCCGCCCACCAGTGGCCCCGTCTGGAAGGATGTCAGCTGCTTGACCAGCTCAATATAGTCGGGGTTGGCGACACCCTCCACATCCTTCACGTCCAAGCTCAGGCCCAAAAAGGAGTCCGGGACGGCCGCCCTGTCGGCGGGGGCGTCGCTCAGGGTGGCGGAGACGAGGGCCCCCTGGGCTGCGAGCTCAACAAGGGGCTGCGCCGTTGGAGAGTCGTAGCCTTACGGGGCGGGAGCGCGGGGAAAAGGGGCGGATGGAAGGGTGCTGTTGCGTCGATTTGGTCATGCAAGTACCTGAAGCCCTGAGATACAATGTGAGCACAGCCGCTGGCTGTGCGTGCAGGTATGATTGCGGAATTTGAAAGTTGGGAGCGCATGTGAACAGTCAGCCCGCGCAAGCTTTTTGACCGGGACCCAGGGCGCCGCTCACTCCTGACACGCAGCAGGCCGGGGTTGAGCAGCAGCTCCGTCCTGTTGAAGGGTCCCAGCACCACCACGGGCGTCTCCGGGGCAACACCAGCGACCTCGGCAGCCGGAGCAGCGGCAGAAGCCTCAGGGACGGCGCTTTGGGCTGTGGTTGCATTTACGGCGCGGAGGATGCGGTCAGGGAGCGGGCCGCGTATTCGGCCAGCCCGTGCCCGCTCGCGTCTGGAAGCGGCCGGGATGATGCCTGATCAGCTCTACAGCATGCATAGACATGTATCAGGCGATCGGTGGTGCCGTGTTGATGCATGCGTGAAGTCGCACCTGATGCCAGCAGCCTGCGCATCAATGCCTGCGCATCCTCCTGCACATTCTCCTCCGCCGCGATGCTTGCCGCAGCCTCGTGCGCCACAAGCGTCAGGGCCAGGGCTACCAGCAGCACGTGCGACCAATGCGCCATACCGACGGATAGGAGCCCTAATAATCCGCGCGGTAAGGTGTTTGAAGGTCGGCGAGTACCGGTTGCTCGCGCGCACGAGCTCCTTCACATAGGAAGAAACATACCATATCAAACTATGGATCAAGTCGTTTGGATTCACTTTGAAGGGCGCGCGACGGCGATGACACAGTGAAGCTTCCACCCCGCGGTTTCCGGCCAACGGTTCGGTGCATGAACGACGCATCAATCAAGAACGTCGTTGACAATCAATGGCCAAACATTGTCTATCTTCCAATATGCTAGCTGATCACGGAGCACTCAGGGACAACTTTCTCAGATCAACAGTGCCACCCAACCCCCCTTGCGTTAGCAAATAGAGCCTCAACAACACAATTGGCAGGAGATCTTGTGCCTGCTGGAGGACGCTGATGATAGCGCGGACAGTTACATGGACTCGTGGCCGTCGTCAGACACGCGCCCGCCGCCACCGCCGCCGCCGCCGCCGCCGTCGTCCGTGTCCACGTCGCTGCCGCCCTTCCTGCCGCGGCCCCTGCCCCGCCCACGGC
>NW_014013043.1:0-23547 GCF_000611645.1 Monoraphidium neglectum
ACCCTGGAGAATGCGTACCTGCGCTCCAGCCTGGGCATGGCTGACGGCCTGTCAGGGGTGCTGGTCAACAGGGTGCAGCCCACCAGCCCCACCGCCCGCGTCATGAAGAAGGGGGACGTCCTCCTGGCATTCGACGGCGTCAAGATAGCAAAGTGGGCCCATGGGGGAGGCAGCCTTTGGAGGGCTCTGAAGCTGGGGTCAGTGGTCTAGTGCCCGTCACTGGATTGTCCTGCCTGTGTTTCCAGCGTGTTGATGTGTCACGCAGCCCCCGCCAACCCTTTCTGCCCGCCCCCTCCCATCCCACCCGCAGTGACGGCACTGTGCACTTCCGCTCCCGCGAGCGCATCTTTTTCACCGCCCTCATCACGCAGAAGCCCACTGGCTCCACCGCGCGCCTGAGTGTGCTGCGTGACGGGCAGCTGGACGAATTTGACGTCCCCCTGCAGCCCCTGCAGACACTCGTGCCCATATGCAAGTGAGCAGTGGCCGCTCGCACCTCCCACTCAGGGCTTTTGCCAGCTGTCAGCGGTGCTGTAACACGCCCCAACTGTCTTGAACGCGCTGTCAACCACAACTGCACGACATGTGCGCTGTCTGCCCCGCAATTTCGCACATCATGTGCGCTAGCCGCTCACAAGCCATGCCTCACCTCTGGCGCCGTCCTTCAAATTGCACCTCCCCCCCTCCCCCGCGCCCTCCTGCATCAAGGTACGACGAGGTGCCGTCATTCCTGATGTACGCGGGGCTGGTGTTTGTGCCCCTCAGCCAGCCCTACCTCCACGAGTTTGGGGAGGACTGGATTGCCAACAGCCCGCGACGACTGGTGGAGAAGGCCCTCAACGGTGGGGGGGCGGGGGTGGGACTCTGTGTGTGTGTGTGTGTGTGCGTGTGCATGTGTGTGTGTCTCTGTGTCTGTGTGTCTTGGAGGGAGCATTGGGTTGCGCAATTGGTAGGGGGCCGGAAAACATCGAAAGCAACCTGAAGGTTGTTTGCGGGTGCAAGATCACACGACTGAGGGCCTCCTGCCGCGGGGGCCTGGGAACAAGGCGGCCCAGTTCCCTGGGGCGAGCAGCAGCCACCATGCACAAGCCAGCCACCGCCCTGCCTCCGCCTTGAAGCCCCTTTCGCTTCTCCCCCCCTTTCCTGCCCCCCCCCTCGCTCCAGGCCTGATGCAGCGCCCCGAGCAGCAGATTGTCATCCTGAGCCAGGTGCTGGTGGACGACGTCAACACGGGCTTCCAGGGCTTCCAGAACCTGCAGGTGCTGCGCGTCAACGGGGAGGAGGTGCTCAACCTGAGACACCTGCGCGCCCTGCTGGCGGGCTGCGACGCGCCCTACGTGCGGCTCGACCTGGAGGACGACCGCATCATCGTGCTGGACAGGGCCGCCGCCGACGCCTCCACGCTGCGCATCCAGCAGCGCTACAGGGTGCCCTTCCTGGAGAGCGCGGACCTGGGGCCAGGCACGGGGACAGAGGGGCACGCCAGCGCGGCAGCAAGCGCGGCAGCAGAGGGCGCGCGCGTGTCGGAGGTGGAGGGCAGCGGGCCGGAGGTGGAGGAGAGCGAGGAGGAGGAGGGCGAGGAGGAGGCGGAGGAAGAGGCGGGGGCGGAGCGGCGGAAGCCGGCGCCTGTCGAGCCGGCGCCCGTCGTGGCCGCAGCGCCGGCGGGTGACCCGGGCGTGACGCGCAAGCGGCGGCGCAAACAGAGCTTGGAGGGCGGCGGGCAGCAGGCGCAGCAGCAGCAGCAGGCGCAGCAGCTGGGCGGTGGTGATGGCGTTGGCGGCGGCCCTGAGTGATCGTTCTTGACGGGCTCGGCAAGCAACTCAGGCGTCGTCCTTGTACCATTGCAACCGTATGCAAAATCCAACCTTTTTGACCATTTGCTATGTTTTCTTGCGTACAGAGTGTAAATGCCATGCATCGAAATTCCCGCCTGTTGGTCATGGGCATCGGGGCCCAGGACCCTCACGGGTGACGCCGCTGTGCTCGCTGCCTGCCTGAATCTACACATGAGAGGACACACGCGGGTCAGGCAGTGCCTCAAGCTGGATTATGTATGATATCTATGGGGCGATTGCCCCCTCCAGACGTGGGCCGCGTTGCCTGGCTCAGAGCGCCCTTGGGCTCCCCTCTCTGCTTTGCATGATGAGAGGGTCAACCAATGGCGCTCGGACGGCCAGTGGTAGACAAGCGGCACAGGATGCCCATATGCAGCGCAACGTTCTTGTACTATACATACGCACCTCAGTCATTCGCGTAATTGCGGATTTGAGTTCAGCCGCGATCTTGAACCCACGGCCGCCCAGGCAAGCGCGAATCCAGGTGGGTGCGGGGATCGTACACATGCCCAAGGCTACACCGGTGGCTTATCTCCGCGCAGCGGACTCTCACGCGTGGGGTGGCGTCACCGGCAGGGTCACCACCATGACGCAGGCCAGAGCCAATAACCGGGCAGCGCTGTCGGCCGGCGCCCCTGCTAAGGCGGGACCCGTCGGATGCGAATTGATGTACCAAGACAGCCAACTAGTTCAATGGCATAAGGTCTCAATGCTCCTGCACGCCCCTTCCTGCGCTGCGTACAGGCGAGCCATCATGTGGCGGTCACAGACCCTCATCGTCGCCCTCGCCGCCTGCCTCATGGCAGTGGCGCCAGCCCAGGCAATCCTCAACAACACTGTAACCCAGGTAAGTCACATATTTACGCTACCAACAGCATCCTGTCTGCATCAGTCGGTTTGAAGGCCCCTGCACTGCCCCTCATCCCACCCACCTCGTCACGCTGTCACACAACCCATCCCTCCTCGTCTCTTGCTCGCCCGCATTCGCAGTGGGAGGCGCAGGCGCAGCAGGCTGTGCGCTCTATTGGGATCCAAAACCAGTTGTCCAACAGGTGAGGCGGGTCTGCTGCGGGTTGCTCTACGCCCACCTGGCAGCCGGAATCAGATTGTCCGATGCCCTTCTGGGCCAAGGGCAGGGCCAAGCAATCATGTGTCATCACTCTGACAAGTGACCTATCTCTCCATGCCGATTTCCTCCAATTGCTGCCTGAAGGCTGTACGGTCTGGTGGCGCTGGCCCAGTTGCACGCCATCGAGAAGCTTTCCACGCTCGACCCCGTCATCGCTGCGGGTGGGCATGATCCCTGCTGATCCGGCCGAGCTATGCACTTCCACCGACACCCCTCTCAACCCCAAACTAACCCTGCCCCCTGCGCCCTGCGCACCCTGCTGCATGTCAACCTCACCAGGTGGTGCTGGTCACGCGGTGCTGTCCATTCTGTTCCCCTCGAACCAGTCTGCCGAGTACGACGGGCTCCTGAAGAAGCAGCTCGACGCCGCCACCGGGGGCAAGGCCCTCACCGACGCCCAGAAGGCTGGCCTGAAGGCGGCCGCCGCCCTGGCTGGTGACCTGGTGCGCAACCACACCGGCGGCGCCTCCGCCGAGTACTCGGGCTTCAAGTTCGGGGCGCCCGGCCCCTTTGTGTACCAGCTCGCCCCCGGACAGAAGTACGCGCTCTACCCCCAGGTGCGCTGGCTCGCGGGGTGGGCTGAATCTGCCTGCTGTGGCCCCTTGACATTGTGCTGGGTGTGGCTCAAGCAATTTGCTGTGCCTCCTGCTATGCAAACAACTGTTAGTGCAATGCACTGCGACTGCCCCAATGCGCGCATGCCAGTCAGCTGTTGCGATCGACCCAAGCGCCTGGTTCGCGTGTCATCCTTCCCCTCTACTCCCCTGTGCCTCTTTCCCCAACAGCTCGGGAACGCCAAGCCCTTTGTGGTGCCCCAGCCTGAGCTGTCAGCCATCGTGACCAACACCGACGCCGCCAAGGGGCCCGTCTTCAAGGTGCCCCCGATCTCGGACTACGAGACCGCGCGCAAGCTGGGCGCCAACACCACCGACAAGGCACTCGGCGAGACCGCCCTCTTCTGGGCTGACGGTGCCAACACCTCTGCGATCAGTGGTCACTGGCTTGACATTGCGAAGAGGGTGAGTGCAGTTGGGCGAGCAGGTGAAAGCCCGCATGTTGGCAGGGTACTGAGAGCTGAGGTGAGCTTTGCCTGCATGGACTCCAGCGCAAGGGAGGGACAACTTGAAGAGAGGGCTGTGGAGTCACGACCCAGAGACGCAAACTGATTTGGGCGCGGTCGTCAGCTAAAGCCTGCGCACAAACCCTCGGTGGCGCGCCCCTCTTTCCCCAAGGTGCTGCCCTCCACCCTGAGCGTCAAGGACAGTGCCCTGTTCTTTGCCAAGGCCTTCACAGGCGCCTGGGATGCCAGCATTGCTGCTTGGAAGGTGAGGCTGGTGCACCAGGATGTGATGGGCTTCGCATGGGTCAACACCATCCACCCATGTGTACCACACCAGATAGATGTTCCCAAGTTTCACAGTCCTCAGTACCCACCACCACCTCCACCACCACCTTCCCCAACATCTTTAGATCAAGTACTCCACCCTGCACTGGCGCCCCGTCACCGCCTTCCGGGCCGGCTACACCGGCCCCGACGGCCCGGTTGCAGCTGACAAGGAGTGGACTGGCTTCCTCACCAGGACCCCGCCCCACCCCGAGTGTGAGAGACGCTACTGTGCATGGCCAGCGTCATGTTGCTGCATATGTAGGGTGGAGACCTCACAGCTAAGATATTCATTGTTTGCTTGGACGCAACCCTGGCTCGCCCTGTAATCAAACATCGCCCACTTATCATCTTTGAACCTTACCGCCCTCTCCAGACCCCTCCGGCCACCAGGCCACCGTCGGTGCGCTGCTGGAGGCGCTGGTGCGCCAGCTGGGCACAGACAAGGTGGAGTTCTCCATTGGCAGCGAGGGCACCCCTTTCCTGCCGGAGCGCAAGTACACCGATCTCACCACCCCCGGTGGGTGGGGTTGTATGTGGAGGCGTGTGTCACTGACGCAACTTTTTGCCAGGCGCTCATGAGGTCGTCGAGGAGTGCACTGGCACCAGCTCAAAAGAGCCTAGTGGGACATCCAGCCGGCGATCCAACCAACGCCAATGCGAGGGTGACATGTATCCGGGGTTTGTCTGTGTGCACTTCTGGCACGATTGTCCCGTCCTTTCTGACATGACCGCCCGGTGTCTGGTGAACCCCTCTCCAGCCGTCGAGGTTGGTGACAGCCGCCTGTATGGTGGAGTGCACTTCAACACGTCCAACGTCGACGGCCTTATCGTCGGTCGCGTGGTGGGTAATCAACCATGTTGTGTTGGTTGTTGGCAATGTGCTAGTGTTTCCCTGCGTGTCTGCGCACGCTGCACCCTGGTCCAGTTCTGAGCGCGACCCACCAGTCCCCATGCATGTCCAGGTGTTCATGCGCACTCCGGTGCCGCTCACAAGACTTGTGCTCCCTCCCTCCTTGCGGGCTGCAGGTCGCCAGCAAGGCGTGGGACTCGCCCTTCTGGAACACCAAGGCTGCAGCCAGCGCCCCAGCCAAGGCCAGCACCCCTGCGGCCAAGCCCAGCGCGCCCAAGGCTGGCAGCCCGAAGCCCAGCGCGCCCAAGGCCGGTGCATCCCCCAAGCCCGACGCCGCCAAGCCCGCTGCCCCCACGGACAAGCCTGCTGCCACCAAGCCTTGAAATCGCCCTTGGCGTACTGGGCTGCCTCTGTCGCATCGGTGAAGCTTGACTTTACCTTTGGGTACTGACAGTACTGTCCTTCTTTTCCAGCCCATGTTCCGCTTGTAATTGACGTGTGCTGTGTCCACACAGTCCCGTGCCACCTTGGTGATGTTGATTGTGGCGCTACAGCCCGTCTCGCACGTCGTGCGAAGCTACATGTTGCTGCACCGGTGCACACAAGACACTGCCCACTTCCCCGTCCCCCACACACTGTCAATTTCAAAGACTCCACGACATCGCTTTCTCCCGCGATTCATTTGGGCATGTTGACCAATTTCGGAAACGCATCGTCACAGGCACCAAGCTCTGTAACACTTGCGGCCCCCAGCAGACCATGAGTGGCCAGTCACAGTTGGGTTCAAATGTACTCAAGGCAAACATATGATCCTTGATTTGTCTGGGTCAGCTGACTGACTATCTGCTGCCATCGCCCCGGAGCAGCGATGGTCCAGGAGTGAAGGCAGCCCGGCGCAGCGTCCCTGCCTGCAAGCCTGCGCCCCTGGTGGCGGGCGGCGCTGACAGCAGCATCGAGTTGCGGCGCGAGGGGCTCTGCAGCTCTGTCACGTCCTCCAGGGCGCGCCGCACCCGTTCCTCCCAGGCCCCCAGCAGTGCCTGGTGACCCTCCAGCCGCCGCTTCACGTCTGCAAGCTCTCCGCGCGTGCCCACCGCCTCCAGCGCCGCTGCAAACTCGGCGTTGGACTGCTGCAGCTCCAGCAGTTCGCGGCCCAGGGCGGACACGGTTGCGTACGTACTGCGCACGCGCTCGGGTTCGGCCGCGTCCGCGGCAATGGTGGCCAGCACGCGCTCAAGGCGCTGCAGCCGCTCTGAGCCGCGCGCCGCTGTCTGCTGCAAGCTGGCAAGCAGGGCGCTAACTGTGCGGTGCTGGCGGCTGTTGATGGTCACTGGGGCGCTGGCGGACAGGTCGCTGGGCTCAGCGGCCAGGCCCACCTGCCGCGGCGGCGGCAGCGGCAGCGAGGGGGCTGGAACTGGAGATGGGGGCGTGGCAGTCGCCGTTGCGCCTGCGGACGCCGCTGCTGCCTGCGCAGCCGCCATCTCGCGGTCGTCCAGCGCCCGGGAGCGTTCCTGCAGCGCGGGATTGAGGACGGCCGGCTGGTGGACGTCCTGCTGCGCTGCGCAAGCAGCTGAGGACCCTGCACCCCTGCAGCTCCCAGCCCGCGCGACGTGGCCAAGCAGCCCCCAGCCTGCCCTGGTTACACCCCACCTGGAGACTGCTGCGCACGGCCGCCAGCTGCACTGCATCGCGCTCCAGCCGCGCCGCCAGCCCCGCCAGGTCGGCCTCACGCGATCGCAGCACAGCCTCAGCGCCCTCCGCCGCCGTCGCCCGCTCCTGCGCGCGCCTCAGGGCCTCCTGCTGTGCGCGCACGCGTGCCTCGGCGTCACGCACATCCCTCTCGCGCGCGTCCAGGTCGCTGGCCCCGGCCGCCAGCTGCTGCTGCAGCTCTGCGCGCAGCGCCTCCAGCTGGCGCTCCTTGTCGGCCAGCGCCACCCCCTGCTCCTGCACCACGCGCAGCAGCCGCGACTGCTCCGCCTCCGCAGTGGCGCGCCACGACAAGCGCTCCCCCTCCAGCTCTGACCGGATCTTGGAAGGTTGTTTGGGATGTGGGTGCAAGGGAAGCAAGGGGACATGTTTGGGCGGCAGCGTAATATCCTGGTCAACAGGCCCGCCTGGCCCTACACGAGGCGTTCCCAAAAAGGGCCCCTTCCTTGGTCTCGTTTCCGCAGTCCACAGTGTCACACCCCGCAGGCCCCGGCCGGCATACCTGGCCAAGCTGGCGCTCGCGCTGCTGCAGCTCCTGCCGGGCCGCGTCAAGTGCCGCCTCTCGGGACGCCAGCTCGGCAGCACGGGCTGCGCCTTCCTTGCTCAGGGCGTTGGCAGCACTGGTGGAGCGCTTCTGTGCCAGAAGCTCGTCGCGCAGCTGCGCGACACGCGCCGCCTCCTCCGCCAAGGCCTGCAACGGTGCAGGGTGCACACGCCCCGGGAGGGTGATGATTCCAGTGCCAAGGAGCTTTGTTCTGCTGGCTCTGCAACGGGGCGCTGCTCTTCAACTATTTTGGTGGTGCCCACCCAGCTTGATCAAAGTGCTGAGCTGCCGGCCGCCTCTCGTTCCCGAGTCAAGTCCCACCCACCTCCTTCTGGGACTCGGCAGCCTCGGCCTCCACCCTGAGCCGCGCCTCCTTGGCCGCCAGCTCACCCCGCAGAGCCTGTGCACGCACCAGGCCCTCGCGCTCCGCCTGCAGCGCCGCGGCCGCAGCCGCCTGCTCCTTGGCCTGGGCCGTCACACCGGCGCTGCGGCGGGCCAGGGCCGTCTGTTCTGCCCGCAGCTCTGAGCGCAGGGCGTCAAGCTCGGCCTCCGCCTGGTGCGCGGCGGTGGGGCCGGCGGCGGGTGGCGGCGGCGGAGTGGCGGAGGTTGCATGAAATGACCGCTGGTGAAGACTGCAGGACAACACAGGAGAGGGGCCTTTCCCATTGGGATTGCAACGGCTGCATTGGCAGCAGCGCAGGGTGCAGAGCTCCGGCGACGGGCTCGTCTCGCAGATTGCTGTCAGCGAGCTTCACACGCTCGTATCCGTTGAAGCATCCCCCACCCAACACCCACCCACCTGGGCCAAGGAGTCCTCCCGCGCCTCCAACTGGCGCAGCACCTCCGCCGCCCCGCGCCGCTGCTCCTCCAGCGCCGCCCGCTCGCGCGCCAGGCTGCTGCGGCCTGAGTCTGCCGCCTGCTGCTCCGCGGATGCGCGCACGCGTGTGGCGTCGAGCTCCGCCTCCAGGGCCACCAGCTGCTGCCGCGCAGCGGTGACGTCGGCGCGCGCCTGGAGCGGGTCGGGAGCGGGGCACCCTCGTGAGGAAAGCGTGCTTGAGCGCGCACCTGCCCCAAACAGTGTTGAGCCGCAGGCAGGGCATGGCATGGCAGGCGCCGTGTCCTCCATTATACCCAGCCGACAACAGGCCCCGGCCTCTACCTGCTCTCTCTCTGCGAGCGCAGCGGCCGCTGCGTCCCGGGCGTCTTGCAGTGTGTCCGCAGCTGCTGCCTCCAGCTCTTCCAGCTCCGCTTGGCGCGACTCCAGGCGCCGCTGCCACATCTCGAGGCTGGAGCGCTGTGCCGCCAGCTGAGCCGCCTCCTGGCGCGCCGAGTCGATGAGCTGCGGCGGCGTGGTGCGGGCAGCCAGGTTGTGTAGCGAGCAACCGTGGCTGTGGCGGCAAGGGACTGCGTCATGCAGCGCGGACACCACGATATGCTGCTCACGCCTGTGCAGGGCAGCAAACCTGTGAAGGTCTGTCCAGCAGCACCTACCCAGCGTGCCCAGCGGCCGTTCCCCTCGCGCCCACCTGCTGCGCCTGCTGCTGTGTGGCCTTGGCACGGCTCTCAGCCTCCGCCAGCTTGGCGCTCTCCTGCTGCTGCCGGTCGCGGGCCGCCGCCGCCGCATCGCGCAACCCGCGCTCCTGCTCCGACAGCGCCGCCTCGCGCTGCTTCACAGCCGCCTCGCGCCTCGCCACGTCCTGCTGTGTGGCCTCCAGCAGTCGTGCCTGCAGCTCCAGCTCCGCGCTGGCGCGCACCTCGGCGACCTCCATCTCACTGGCCAGCTTGTGCCTGGGGCGGTGGTGGGGTGGTGATGGCATGGTTACAGGGAAGTGGTGAGGTTAAAGGGGTGGGGGGGATGAGGACAAGCAAGGGTTGGGGTGGGGTGTCTGGGGGGAAGGGGTCGGGTGTGGGGTCGAAATGCGGGATGATATGAGTGGGACAAGGCGTGGGGTGAGGGGCCAGACGATTAGTGATGTGTGACTGATGAGTTGTTGGCAAGTACCGCCATGCCCATGATAGCTCAACGCCCAATGCAGGCACTTTTACTTGCGACTGCATGGGGCATGCAGCTCATGTAGCGGGCAGACGCAGATGCGTTCCTGCATACATTGATCAACACACCAGCGCCCTCTGCGATCTTGTCCTCCGCTTGGCCACCCGCGCACCTCACCGCATCCCACCTTGCCACACTCTCACCTCTCCGCCGCGAGCTCGGTGCTGACGTGGCTCCTGTGGGCCGCAATCTCGGCCAGCAGCCGCTCCTGCTTCGCACCCAGCTCAGCCGCGCGCTCCTCCAGGTCGGCCGTCACGCGCCCCAGCAGCTCCTCACTGCGCGCACGGTGCGCCTCCAGGCCGCGCCGCATGCCGGCCTCCATCGCCTCCAGGGTGCGCAGCGCCTCCGCCTGCCGGGCGGCGAGCCCGCGCTCGGCATCCGCAAGCTGCTGCGCGCGCGCTGCAACGGCGGCCTCGCGCGCCGCCACGGAGCGGGCCGACTCGTCTGCTGCGGCACGCATGGCCGCGGCTGCCTCGAGGGCTTGGTGCGCGGCCGCTGCGTCCTCCGCCAGGGCGGCCCCCTGGCGCTCCAGGTCGGCCCTCTCCGCGGCCTGACAGGGCCCAGGCGGCAGGGTGCAAGGTGGGATGCGGGCGGGATGTGGAGGAGAGAGGTGAAAAAGGGCAGCCAGGGAGGGTCAGGCCAGGGGAGAGATAAGCTGCGTGAGGCAGGCAGTGGCAGCTGACCGTTGGCGCACTACCATGACCCTGCGAACCCCTGGCTGGGGTTGCGTCCTGCCCTCGCCCACCAGCGCCGCCTCCTGCTGGCGCAACGTGTCACGCGTAATACCCTGCGATGCGCAAATTGAGGGACAGCCTGGGAACACGCTTGCCGCACACCACCATCTCCTGCAAGCTCGTGCCTGCTGGCCAGGCACTCATATGCTGACCAAATGCCCAAAACACACCGCCCAACCCTACCCGCGACAAATGTGCCCACAGCTTGCGGCCACCCACCTCCTCGTGCGCGGCCTGCCGCGACCTCAGCTGCAGCTCCAGCTGGGCAGCCCTGAGCTCCGCGTCACTACGAGCCAAGGCCTCCCTCAGCGCCCCCAGGTCCGCCGCCTGCTTGGCCAAAACCTCCCCACGCTGCTCGAGCGCCGCTGCCGTGCGCGCCGCATCGGCCTGCGACTGCTCCTTGAGGCGGCCCACCTCTTCCTGCAGCCGGACACGTTCGGCCAGCAGACCCTGTTGCAGTGGGTTTTTGGGGAACGACAATCAGCCCGGATCAGACCCAGGTTCCTACCCGCACCCTGGAAGAAGAGAGCCCTCAAGCCCCGACGCATGAGAGAGAACAGGCCATGCCTATCTGGTGCAACGCACGTGAGCCCGCAATCAAGGAGGTCCCCTTTCCCCCCCAACCTACCAACACATAAGTACTCTTCAGCCCACCCACCTCAGCGTCCTTCTGTGACAGCGCCCGGGCCTCCTCCACCTGCCGCTGCTGAGCCGCCACCGCCGCCTTGTCTGCCTCTAGGGCCGCGACACCCTCCTCCAGCGCCGCCAGCTGCTCGTGCAGTGCCGCCTCTGCCTCCTCAAGAGCCGCCACGCGCTGCCCCACCTCGGCATCTTTCACAGAGAGCTCCTCCATCACACGCGCTCTGTCCTGCCTGCGTTTGTTGTGAGGGAGCGTGTGAGAGCGCGCGCGTGAGCGTGTGCGTGCACGCATGTGTGTGTATGTGTCTGCATGCAGGTGTGTGGTTGTGTGTGTGTGTGTGTGTGTGTGTGTGTGTGTGTGTGTGTGTGTGTGTGTGTGTGTGTGTGTGTGCTTGTGCGACAACATGCGTGTGCGCCACATGTGCCTGCGTTGAGAATGAGTTGTGGCAAGCGCCGCAAAGGCAAGATGAACATCATCACCGTCCCAGGTCGTCGCAGGTACAATAAAACGGAGTTGCCCTCACAATGCTCAAGCAACACGCCCGTTGACAGCTGCAGCAATGGGAGCAACCCCCCAGGAAAAGCTCAAAGCCCCCCTCTGAGGCCCCTGCCCCACCTGAACGCCGCCATGGCCTGCTGCTCCACTGCCAGCTGGTGCTGCTGCTCCACCAGCCGCGCACGCTCACCATCCACGCGGTCCTGGGCAGCCTGCAGCCGTGCCATCGACGCCTCCAGGGCCGCTTGCCCCTGCGCTAGCTGATCAGCCTTTTGGGAGGGGGAGGGGAGACGAGGAGAGCAAGAAGATGTGAATCATGCAGGCCAATTAACAGGCTACCAAGAGCTTCCCTCCTCACTGCTGTGCCATTTTCGTGCAATCCAGTTCGGCAAGCAAACAGTGGCTGCCGATGCTTCGACGGCGTCTACCCAACCCCACCTTGACGCGGCACTCCGCCTCCCTGGCCGCCAGTTCCACCTCCAGCCGCGCAAGGGCTTCCGCCTTGGCCAGCCGGGGCTGCAGCTGAGCAGCATCGGCTGCCAACCTGGCAGCGCAGGGTTAAGAACAGTTGGGGGAGGGTGTCAGGCACACGCCCCCGAAGAGGGGTGCACCAGAGATTGAGGGGGATACGCCGTGCTGCCGAGGACGACCGCTGCCAGCGCGCCCTTCACCAGGGCGCTCAGTCTTGTCCCTGCGCGGCCGTCTCAGCCCTACCTGCTGGCCTCGCCCGCCAGCTCGGCGTCCCGCCTGTCGAGCGCTGCTGTGCGCTGCCGGATGTCTGCCTCGCTGACGGAGAGCTCGGCCGTGCGCGCAGCCAGCTTGCGCCTCTCCCCCTCCAGCTCAGCGAGCTGCTGCTCAGCGCGGCGAATCAGGACCGACTGCTGCTCCAACTGTTGGGTGATGGTCGCATTGGGGAGGGTGGGTCACAGGAATGGCCAGCATTGGGTTGAGGATGCACGCTTGGTGTGATGGGTCTGGGGGCCTGCCGCTGCTCCATCCCAGCATGCAGCTCTGTTGAAGCTGTGTTCTCTGCCCCAGGCAGGCCCGCACGTGCAACCAAACACACTGCTGTACCGCCCACCGGCGGTGGATTTGCACCGCGGCCCCCCACTTCACCCAACTCCAACACACGCTACCACGCCTCACCCTGCGCCGCCCCCCTCACCTCGGCGGCCTTGGTCCCGAGCTCGGTGCGCGCCTCTGACAGCTCGTCCTGCGCAGCCCGCACCGCAAGCTCGCGCTCCTCCACATCACGCAGCCGAGCCGCCGTGGCCGTCGCCGCCGAGGACGCCTCCTCCGCCGCGTGCGCCCCGGCCTGCAGCTTGGCCTCCGCCGCCACCTGGGCCTGGCCCACCCGGGACTGCGCGGCAGCGAGCTCCTGACCGGCGGCCGCCAGCCTCTGCTCAGCTGCTTCTACCGCCTGGCTCTTTTCCTGCACTGGCAAGGTGGGTCGTAAGGGGCTGGTCAAATGCAGCCAGGGCCAGGCATCCAAAAACGCATGGGCCCCCGCCGTGCCAGCCACAACGCTATGCCACAGTGCTGAAGCAGAGTCGGGGCGCCCAGCCCCCCTCGTGGCGTGGCGCGCGCACCGTGAGCTGTGCCGCGAGGGCCGTGAGGTACTCGCGCTCCTTGGACAGCTCAGCCGCCAGGACGTCCAGCTGCCCGCGCCGGGAGTCACTGGAGCGCACGTCCGCGGCCAGGGCCACGCGCTGCTTCTCAACGTCGCTGGACAGGGTGCGCAGCGCCGCCGCGGCAGCTGCCTGGCGCGCCGCCTGGAGCTCCAGCTGCACCGCCCAGCGCTGCATGGCGCCCTCACGCTCCAGCAGCGCGGCGCGGCGCGTCTCCGACACCACCGCCACGTCCTCAGGGGAGGCTGTGGGGTCGAGCAGCACCGCGCTGCTGGCGCCGCGCCACCCGCTGACTTCCTGCAGCTGCCGGGGGACGCGCTCCTGGGTACCAACAGGGAGTGGTGGTGGTCGTGGGTGGAGAGCGTGCGGGAACGATGACGAGCGGGATGGGTTGAGCCATTCAAAGGACAAAAGCGTGAGGCGCTTGAATTAGGGCGGTGTGTGCACGTAAGTGCGTGTGTGCATGCATGGGCGTGTGTGTGTGGGGGGGGGAGGGGGATTTCTGACATGCGTGTCCCCAGGGTGGCCCCCGCCGCACCCCAGGGGACGTGTCGGGGGCGTTGCCCAGCGCCAGGGCGGCAGCCTGCTCCTGCAGGTGCGCCCAGCTGTCACGAGCCTGGGCCTCCCGTGCGTCCAGAGCCGCCTCCACCGCTGCCAAAGCACGGCGCGCCGCCTCAGCTGCCCTGCGTTCTCGTGCCGCGTCCTCTGAGGCGTGCGTCGCTGCTTCCCGCGCCGCTTTCACTTCTGTGGCCGCATGCTCGATTCGCTGCTGCTCTGCCACCAGGCGCCGTTGGGCCTCTGCAACCGCGTCGGTGGCGCGCTGCAGCTCGCGTTCTCGCTCGTTGGCTGCTGCCTCGCGCTCGCTGGCGGCCTGGCAGTGGTCGTGACAAGGCGGAGGGGCGCGCAAGGTTGACCGCTATCCGTGACAAGTGATTGGGCAGTGACCCACAGAGACTCGTTGAACGCAGGTCCCCATGCCCTCATCTTCGCCGCTGCTGCCTCCAGGACAGGCCAACTCACCGCAGTTGCCGCGGCTAGGCTCTCCTGCTTCCGTGCAACTTCCCGGCGGCTCCCCTCCAGCGAAGCTTCCCCTGCCGCAAGCCGCGCCTCCCGCCCCTCCAGCTTGCCACGCTCTGACCGCGCCTCCTCACGCAGCGCCTCTGCCTCGCGGACCTGCGCCGCCACGCGCGCCTCGGCCGCGGCCAGGTCGCGCGCCTGCAGCTCCAGGCTGCGGCGATCCTCCCCCAGCCGCTGCCGCTCCTCAGCCAGCTCGCGGCCGCGCGCGGAGAGCTCTGCGTCCAGCGCCCGCAGCTCGGCCTCCCACCGCCCCAGACTGGCCTCCTTGTCGGCCACCTCGCGCTGCCGCCGCGCCTCAGACTCCTCAGCAGAGCGCGCCCGCTCCCGCAGCGCGGCCTCCGCCGCCGTCATCCCCTTGTCCCGGGCGTCCAGCTCCTGCGCCCTCTTGCCCGCCTCTGCCTGCGCCGCCGCCCTCACCTCCTCAAGCTCCTGCTGGCGGCGCTCCAGGCGCTGCTGCCAGTCGGTCATCACCGCCTCACGCTCCTGGCGGTCGCGTCGCGGACAAACCAGGGCATGGCCGCCGCAGCTGTCAGCCCGGTGCACAGACGAGGCTGACGCAATGCGCAATTTCCCAGTGAGGCCCACCCACACAGACCCCCTCCATGGTCCCGCACCACGCCCTGTGCTCACCCCGCAGCAGCCCCACCCATGCCAATGCAGAGCCCCAGTCTCTCGCACCTTGATGCTGCGTGCCGCCTCCTCCCTAGCGTCGCGCATCCAGCCGCGGAACTGCTCGCGCTCCGAGTCCAGCAGGGCGCTGCGCTGCTGCAGCTGGGTGCGCTCCGCTGCCGCTGCTTCTGCTGCTCGCCGAGCCGCCTCAACCTCTGCTGCCAGCTGCTCGCGCTGGGTGTTTAGGTGTTGCTCCTGGGCGGCCTGGCGTCAATGGAGTTGAGGGAGTGCAATGTGAGGCACGCAAAAAAAGGATGATGCTTGCTCATAGATCAAGCCTCCATTCGTTGTTACCAAAGCTCACGTCTTCTCCCTGCCACCCTGCCACCTTTGCCGAGAGAACACCCACCAGCGAGTCAGCAACACTGTGCAGCCTGCAAGTGAAGATGGGAGGTGGCCGTGGGCATGGCAATGCAGTGAGTAGTGTACATGGCTGCATTACAAATTTGCCAAGGTGGTGCGCCTTTGGGACGCCTCTCCTTGGCTGCAGGCATCGCGCCGTTGGTGGCCTGCGGACCCCTTGCATGCTCCACGCCTCACACCTGTGCTCCTCATCGGAGGCGGCCTGCCGCAAGCCCTCCAGTGCGGCCTCCTGCTCCGCCACGCGCCCCTCCCAGGCGCGCAGCCGCTCCTCCTGCCGCCCCAGCAGCTCGTCCAGCTCGGCAGTCAGTCGTGCCCGGTCCTCCCCGAGCTTGGCCTCTCGCGCGGCCAGCGCATCTGACTCCAGCTGCGGCAAGGCACAGGGACAGGGGCAAAACGCAACGTTGCCTGATTGCGTGCCGGTGAGCTAGCGTGGGTTTTGCATGCAACGTATACAGTGACACGTGGTACAGGGCAAAGGTTTGCAGCACAGGGTGGCTGCCCCCTGTGACTTGACCCCTCACACCAGGTGCTCGGCTGTGCGTGGCCAACGCAGATGGACAGCAGCGACCAGCGCCCTGTTGCTGTGCCCCGGCGGCCCAGCCCCGCACCTGCTGCAGCCGCGCCCACTCTGCCTTGTCCTCCGCGATCTGGTCCAACAGCACGTCCCTCTCACGAGACAGCCCCGCAACCTGGCTGCTCAGCTCGTCCCACTTGCGCCGCAGGACCATCACCTCAGCATGCCCCGCCTCCAGCGCCTGCTGCGCCGCAGTCTCCGCCTCAGACGCCTCCACTTGCGCTGTGCCTCGCACAGCAGCCAGGCGCTCAACATCCTCCTCGGCCGCCGCAATCTGCATCAAGTAAAGCATCAATGGTCGGTCAGGGGCATGTTGGCGACAATGCAGCCAACGCGCAGGCGCTGGTGCCAGTAAGTGTTGGGGTGTGATTCCAACTGAATGCGGGCTGATGGGCCATGCTGGCAAGCGCATGGTACAGTGGAGTGACACCCGACGAGGGACCGCCGGCTGTGCAGGCATGCTGCTGCCGCAGCTTCCTGGCCGCACCTCGCGCTCCAGTGCCTCGAGCCTGTCGCGGCCCGCCAGGTAGTCGGCCTCCGCCTCACGCACCACGCGCAGGCTCTCCCGCGCACGTTCCTCCAAACGTGACATATCTGCCGCCGCACGAGCGCGGTCCTCCTGCAGCCGTTCCTGCACTGCGCAAAGCTCCTGCTCACGCGCCTGCAGCGCAGCTTCGCGTGCCTGCCGTTTGTTGGGGGGTGAGGGAGGGCGAGAAAAGGTTGAAGAGGGAGAGGGTGTTGAAAATACCTCATCATGCAAGCTCTCAAACTACGCGGTTGCAGACGAGGATGCCCTAGCCCCGCGTATAGCACGAGTGGCTGCACCTGGAGGTCGGCGACGATGGCGGCACGCCGCTCCTCAAACCCCTCAGCCTGGTCCCGCAGCTGTGCGGAGTCAGCCTTGACGCGGCCGTACAGCTCGTCAAGCTGCTGTTGCCGCTGCTGGGCCCCTGCCTGGGCCTCCTCGGCCTGCTGCTGCCGCTGCTGCAGGCCAGCTTCTTGCGCCGCCAGCGCCGCCTCGCGCTCGTGGTGTTTGGCAGCCAGGGCCTCCGCCTCCAGCAGCCGCTGCTCGCGGGCAGCCAGTGCTGCACTGGCATCTCGCACCTGGCAGCGGCCGGCAGCGCATTGCAAGGCGGATCCTGAGCCCACCTGCCGCATCACACAGGCAGATTTGCACCACAACAATTCTCCCGCTGGCATTCTGGTATGCAGGTCGCCCCGCAAACCAGATGGTTGGCTGCAGCCCGACAGACAGCACCGTTACGGTCGGCATTGCCCCGTGCGGCATGCATTCGCCAACCTAAAGGTCCCGATGTGCCACCCACCTGCGCTTGGAAGGCCTCGAGCTGCTGCTCAAACTGCGTCCGCTGCAGCGCCATCTCAGCCGCGTCCTTGTCCAGGGCTCGCGCCCTGCCCGCCGCCGCCTCACGCGCCGCCGCCACCGCCGCGCGCTGCTCCTCCAGCTCGGCCGCCCCAGCCGCCGCCTGGGCGTCCACCGCGCTCCTGTGCCGCTGCAGCTCGTCCCTGGCGACGGCCTGCAATTCGCATTGCTGCTGCGCCAGCCGTGCGGCTTCCCCCTCTCTCCGCCTGCGAACGGCGGGTCATTGGCCAAGCAAAGAGGGCTGATCGGAGCGCGTGCACGGCTGCAACGGCCGACTGCAGCGTCAGGGCTTGGGCTGCCCTGAAGCAATGGCCATGCTGTCATACCTGGTGGCAAGCCCTCTCCCACCGACCTAATGCAGCCGTTCCTTCCAAGTCCTGTGAATCTGTGGCCACCCCCCCTCAAAACCTGCTGGCCTCGTCCAGAGAAGCCCGCGCCTCCTTGAGCCGCGCGTTGATGCGCTCCAGCTCGTCGGTGGCGTCGGCCGCGGCCCTGGTGGCCGCTGCCGCGGTGACGGCCGCCAGCTCAGCGTCTCTCTCATGCCGCCGGCGCTCCTTCACCAGTAGGCCCACCTCCGCCTTCAGGCCGTCCACCTCCAGGGCGTACCTCTGACGCGTCTCCTCCACCTGCCGCAGCAGCGCCTTGGACGCACGCCGCACCAGGTCAGCCTGCTGCCCGCCACCACCGCCGCTGGCCCCACGGAGGTCGCCATCGCCTGCCAGGCTGGAGACGCTGGACTGGTCTGTCGCCGCCAGTGCCAACAATCCCGTAGGCTTGAAGGCAGGCGACAGAGCGCGGAGCGATTTTAGGTTGTCAGCGCATGCCGCCGGTTGGCGCGGGTGACTTTGCAGCGGCATGCGACGGCGGCGGGGGCAGCAGCAGCAGCAGCAGCAGCAGCAGCAGCAGCAGCAGCAGCAGCAGCAGCAGCGGCAGCAGCAACAGGAGCAGCAGCACCTGCAGCAGCTGTCACGCATCAGAAGCACCAGGGTGCGGCATCAGCACCCCTGACACCATCCCCTGACCGCTCGCCGCCATGCTGTTATATACCGATACATGAATTTTCTCACCGGTTCCCGGAAGCCCAGCTCTTCTGCGCCAGTCGTGCTGCTCCCCTTTCGCGCGGCGTTGGCAGCTTGCCTGCGCATGCCGCAGCCAAGAGACCGGGACTATTGGCCGGCCTTGTATATTTCCCGCGCGCGAAGCTGACGATCGCCTGCCAGCTGGCCGCGTCCCTTCCTCAGCATCGTTGGTTGCGTGTTGTCAACTTTCAAAAGCGCGAGATCTGCCGATGCACCGTGGTACGGTAGTCCTTGGAACGCAACGTGATCAAAACGACACGAGCAGCTCAATTTTGGGTACGGAATGGCGCTGAGCCGCGCATCAGCAAGCGGTAGCGGCCCCGCCGTTTGCTGCGCCCATGTGGTCAAAGCAGCGTGTGAGTCAACTGGCTTCAGTGGTGTCAGCCTAATTGGCGAAGCATGCCGGTGTGCACGCCAAGGAATGTTCACAGCCTGATGAAGCGGCCTATAGCCCACTGGATACGAATACCCCTGCTCAACCAACAGCTGAAGCGGACGACAGGATGCCACAAAATGTGCTTTGCTGCTGCTGTTGGAAGTAATCGACCCCTTGCCATAACACAAGGACGAGCACCGTGCAGCTGAGTCTCATCATGCTCATATTACAATCTTACTATTCACAGCGCATCCATCAACCACATTAATATGATGTATGTATTCTTTCGACAGCAAGTAAAGAATGTTTTGTAGGTGAGTTGTGAGTGATCAAAAGCCATTGACCTGATAATCAACCTCAAAGACCGTTTGTGCTTCAAGAGGCGCCGATCTGTGTGCAAGATGTCTACACGCATCATGGTGTTTTTTGTGTGAGGGCGTGTGAGGTTTTTGTGTGGTGCTGTGGTTCCTGGGTGATACAAGCCTGTCTTCTGCGCGCCCGCCAAGTTGCGTGCCGTGCCGCTCGCCCTGGCCAAACATATGGTGCTTCTGTGTGCAGTGCCGAGCTGCACATGGGTTTGTACAATGGGCAATATCATGCGTTTCTATGGGCCATACCTGTGTGCTGGCAAACACGGGTGCTCCCCAGTTCACATGACATTGTGTCGTGTCAGCTGAGCAGCACATCGTGCACAATGGCCACGACTATGGCCAGGAGGTGGTCATGCGAGTTGTGCACAGCTTTGCAAAGGTCATGTTTCAGCAGAGCCCCAACCACAGCACTGCTGGCAGCTGCGACGTTGCCTGCCGTGGACTCTTTGTCAGCCACCCACAGGTGCCTCAGCAGCGTTTGCCACCCGGTGGGGTTGTCTCCATGCGTAATTCCAAGGGTGCTGCAGGCCGCCGCGAGCTCCCTGTAAGTGCAAAAACGAAGAACGCAACGGCAGACACAACCTTTTTGCTGGAATACAGGCACACGGAGGGGTGGTGGGGTGGCATGCTCGCATGCACATTGTCAGGCATTGCTCTCAGCCACCAGCAGCGATCAACCTGCTGCCCCCCGCGCAATGCCTCGTAACTCAGTCTTGCTCCCTCGGTCATTCAAGCAGCACGCCTCACTGGAGACTGCATTGATGAACAGCTCACCAGTCAGACAGGCCTGAAATGCCAGCTATGACCAAGTGGCTCTCCTCCTTCTGGAGCAGATCCACGGCACGGTCCCGCAACGGCGGGTTGGCCTCGTACAGATCACGCAGGCCCGCCATCAGGCCCACATGGGCGGTACATTGCGTATGCACATGCCACGATGGGTGCAGCACCACAGCCGCACGCAGGCCGTGAGGCACAGATAGCGTCGCCCAGCTGCTCAAGATCTGCCGCGGATGGAAAATGGTATGCTATCACAAGCCTACTTTGAACTGTATGGAATTTATGATTGGCTTTTCTGTACTCGAACTCACCTGTGAGCATAAGCAGGCGAGGTGCAAGAGCTGATGCCAATCCATCCTTTCCATGTTGTTGCCCTAGTCAGCTTGTTTCTGGGTTTGCTCCGCCCATTCGTCCCGCCACACCTGGTAATGCAGCTCCTGCAGGGGCATGTTGGCCAGCACCTGCAGCTTGTTGCGCCTGTCCTGGCCGCTGCCCAGGTGCCTCGCCAGCCTTGCCTGTAGATCTGCTGCCCGCGTGCGCACGTTGGCCACTTTGGTGCGCAAAGCGGCGATGGTGTTGCTGCTTGCTTGCAGCTGGCTGTCCTGCTCACTGACCAGCGCCTGCAGGTCAGTCACCTCCTCCTGCAGCTGCGCTCAAGTATCAAGGTTGCACAGGCACGCGGTGGAGGCGCCGGATTCTCATGTCGTTGAGTGACTGGCAAAGCAACATGCTGCATATAGGAGGGAGTGTACATCAGCTCGAGCGCTGCAGTGAGGCACGCACAACGCCGTGTTTTCGCACATTGAGTTGAAAGGTACATGTTTAGAAGGCCCGCACCTCAAGGCTCAAGTTCAGCAAAGGTTTCGAGGCCTCGCATTTGCAGCATCGCCCCTCCTGGCTGTGCTGCACTGGTACTGTTGTCAGCTCTCCGCTGTGCAGGCTCTGGTGCTCCGCCAGAATTGCCTCGAGACGAAAGAGCTGCTGCGCCAGGATTGCCGCTTGCTGCTGCTGCTGCTGCTGCTGCTGCTGCTGCTGCTGCTCCTGCTGCTCGTGCTGCTGCTGCTCCTGCTGCTGCTGCTCCGGCCAATCCAGACTGCAGTCTTTGCCAGAAGGGCAGGTGGTGTTGCTGCAGGACAGCTGGAGAGTCCCTTGAAGCATTTGGCGTATGCCCGTCAGCACCTCTAGGCATGCTGTCAAAGAGCCCGTTGCCTGCTGAAAAGATTTGTGATGCCAAAGGGTAAGTTGTTAGCTGGGCAAGTGTAAATGTATACAAATACGATGTGATTGAGACATCCTGCAAACGCACGAACCCTGCAGTCCCAACACCAATGAGCCATACAAAAAACCAGGCAGCAGAGGATCCTCACCTGCACACCCTGCAGGGCCTCGACTGCCTGCAGTGACGCCTGGCTTGTGGCACACAGCTGCTCCACCTGCTCCTGACACCGTTCCTTGGCCTCTGTCAGCTGGTCGTGCAGCGCCAGCGCATGGTCGCGATATGCCTGCGACTCGCTCTGCGCCTCCAGCAGACCCACCTCAAGACCCTTTAAGCTGCTGCTCCACTGCCCAAACTCCTCTTGCCTGGCGGCCACCAGCCTTGCGACACCCTTTACCATCAACTGATGCCTTGCCTCCTGTGCATTCAGCTGCAAATGTGCTGCCGCTACCTGCGCCCTCAACCCGGCTTCCTGCTGCTTCTGCTGCTGTACCTCGCCCCTCTTCTGCTGAACTAGCCGCACTAGCTGCCGGATGATGTGTTCAAGCAGTGACGCGCTTTTCGCCACCTGCAGCGCCGCCTGTGCGCCAGCGCTGGACAACAGCCCTACTCCGCCTTCACTCTTGGATGCCCTGCAATGCCGCTTCCTCACCAGCGACGCACCCTCTCCATCATCCTCGTCGATGACGTCGAGCTCAGGCATGCTGCCTGGTGTTGTGAAACGCCGCCACACGTGGCCCACCTGGTTGGCCAGGCCGACCCGGCCGGCAACGGGCGCCCCCGTGTGCACCTTAATGGCATCGTCTTGTTGAGTGTGTGTGGTCAAGGGAATACTGGATCCGTTGCCACGGCTGCCAGGCTGCACTTGCCGCAAAACAAAGGTTGACCCGACGCTGTCCGTGCCGCTGCAACCACTGTTGAGCGCCTCGCCACCACCCTCTGAAGTTGTCCGCTCTGCAGCAAAAGCCGTTCTTGGAGCTGCTGCGTCATACATGCCGCTGCAGCTGCCGCTGCCACTGCCGCTGCTGCGCTTGAATGTCAGCCGTGCATGCAGCCGGTTGAGCATTCCCATGGAGCCTATGTCCACGGACAGCTGGGCCTTGAGCGCCTCACACTCAGCGGTTTGTACAGTCAGAGCTTGCCGCAGGCGCTCCAGCTCCCCGTGCATCGCCATTACCTGCAGAGGGGAGGGGCACGGGTGCAGGGTTGGGACCCGTGTCCATCCGCGCTGCAGGTAGCAAAGCTTGGTGCCTCAATGTGTCAGGCCCTACTGCTTTACCCAGGGTTGACACTTAAAACTCAATTCTCATGTGGCCATGCTCAGATGTGCTGCGATTGAGGATACATACCTGCTGCATCGAGTCTGCCGGCGCCTCCAACGCCACCATGTTGCGTTGTGGCGAGCAGACGATGTGCGCCGCGCGGGCTGCAAACTCCAGCGTCACTCGTGTCTGCTCGAGGTGAAAGCCAGGCAGGGGCGTCGCGCATGCCACAATAGCCGTGCGCGTGTTGCCGCCCAGGGCATCCTCCAGCAGCCGCGTCAGCTTGGAGTCTCTTTGCAAGTAAATGCAGCAGGAAAACATGATGTGCAGCGTTAGCGGCGTTTGGACGACATGCATGCAGCCAAGTCCCATTTCAAATCACCAGCATATAAACTACGTCCCAAGGGCTATGTTGTCATAATGCGCTGCCAATTCAGCGCAAAATGACATGTTAGACCATGCATCCTTGTTATCATTGTTCATGGCGCCGCCCTTCACTTGACATACCTGTAGGGGATGTGCACTTTGCGGCCCTCTGCCCTCTGGGCCAGTGCGTGCACCACGTTGCCCAGGCACAGCAGAGACTTGTTGATGTTGAGCGCCTCACGTGTCGGCGCCTTGCTGTCCGCACTACCACTCTTCTCAATGCGCTCGCTGCCCGCCAGGTCCACCAGATTCAGGGTGCCGATGGCCATCCCCCGCGCAGTAATGATGCTGCCGCTGGTGCCAGCGACAGCTGTGGTCGCAAAGTTGTCTGCAGGCGCCAGTTCCAGCACCTCAAGCCGTAAGCGCACGACCAGGTGGGAGCGGCTGCTGTGGAACTCGGCGCGCTTTTCCCTGACAGCGCGGCGGCCTTGGCCCCGGTGACGAGCTCGATCACATCCTCCTTGCTGGCGCACACCTGAAAGGGATGAGTGTCGCATGCGTGCGTGCATGCATGTGTGTATGTGTGTTTGTGTGCGTGCGTGTGTGCGCGCGTGTGTGTGTGTGTTTGTGTGTGTGTGTGTGTGGGGGGGTACGTGCGCGTGCATGCGTGCATGCGTGAATGTGAGGGGAGGAGAGTGTGTGCATCGATGGCGTGGCAGGGACGGAGGCGGGAGGTTCAGTGAGGGGCTAAACAGCATTGGGGAGGGTGCGAAGCGGCTCAAGATCACAAGTAGAAGGCTGCAGCAAAGATGCATTTTATCCCTTCCAGTCCTTTAGGTACCACCGCCCTGAGATGCCATAGCTAAGCAACATTACTTCCACCCACCAGTTGGTGGCGCGTTGCATTGCATTCCCTGCAAGCCCCACCCGCGTGAGTAGCCGTTTGCGCTCACGCGTTCTCGTGCGCCGTCCAGCACGACACCCTTGCCTTGATGCGCCCGTCTGAGCGTGACGTCCCTGATAGATAGATAGATAAG
>NW_014013042.1:0-7682 GCF_000611645.1 Monoraphidium neglectum
AAGTAGGGTATTGTGGCGAGTGAGTGTGTGAGTCAGTGAGGTGCTGCGGCACTAAACCGCGTGCTTGTGCGGAGGGTGGAGGTTTGGCTGCAAGCATAATGGCGTGTGGCAGTGCACGGCTGGGGTGCTTGGAATTGGGCCCTGCGGCACACACATGAGTGGTAGTGGTGAGTGTGCTGCCCGTTTGCGATGCGTCCTGTGCCGACGCAACCGTCCCTCCTTGTCTGCGTCTCGTCAAGTCTGTCCCCTGCCGTATCCATTGCAGGAGGGCGACGGGGTGAGCCCGACTGCAATCCGCGAGATTGGTTTGTTGCGTGAGCTGCGTCACCCCAACATCGTGCGGCTGGAGGCGGTGCACATCAACCGCGCCGATGCCAGCATCTCCCTGGCCTTTGACTACGCTGAGCACGACATGTACGAGATGATCTGGCACCACAGGGACAGGCTGCAGGGTGAGGTTGTACATGGGGGCAGGGTTTAGGGGGAGGGGGGGAAGACTCACCCTGTTGCTGGGACTGCGGTCGGGCACAAGCACAACTGGCTATCACGTCTCACCTTAATAGCAACCTTTTCAGGCCCTCAACTTGTCGGCGCCCCCCTCATCTTTCCCGCTGCCCCAGCCCCCATGGATCCCTACACTGTCAAGAGTTTGTTGTGGCAGCTGCTCAACGGGCTGTCCTTCATGCACCAGAACTGGATCATACACCGTGACCTCAAGGTGGGGTGGGTGGGGTGGGGGTTAGATGTGGCTGGGACATCGCGGTGGTGGTGGTGCTGCTGTAGGAGTATGGCGGCGGTATGCGTGCCTTGACCTGCACCCTGCATGGCAGGCTTGCACTGGCATGCCTCAAGTCGTGTGTGTGGCCCTTGCGTTCCGCACTCCCGTGAAATCATGAACACCTTGCTGCCCGCAGCCCTCCAACGTGCTGGTCACCGGGGAGGGCCCAGAGCCCGGCTGCGTCAAGATTGCAGGTGAGGCCCCCGGCCAGCGGGGTCCATGTTGTTGTTGGATGCTGAGATGTGGGGACGCACAGGCGCGCGCGCAGCATTCCCAGCGTTCAACCCAACCTACTGTCATCCTACTGTCATCCCTCGCCACACCCCTGCTCTTTGTTCCCCCCTCCTGCTGCCCAGACTTTGGCCTGGCGCGGGTCTTCCAGGCGCCGGTGCGTCCGCTGTACGACAATGGCGTGGTCGTCACAATCTGGTGCGCCTGGAGACCGCTGCGCACCACCTCATATCAGTCTGTCGCCGCTCTCCTTGTACAGAGGTGTCCCCTTTGCCCTGGGACAGTGTGATGCCCTGGGGCAGTGCGTTGCAACTCTCGGGCCACCACACGCCCAAGGCTTGCGGGTGGCGACCCCGCTGCGCCCTGCCGCTGCCCCCAGGTACCGTGCGCCTGAGCTGCTGCTGGGTGCGCGCCACTACACGCGTGCCCTGGACATGTGGGCGGCGGGCTGCATCTTTGCGGAGCTCATGACACTGCGGCCGCTCTTCCAGGTGGGCCCTCACGCCAGCAGCCACAAACGCTTGGTCGTCCAAGTGTCAAAAGAGAGCAAGGCACGGGGCGCGTATACCCTTGCAACACATGGTGCCTGTGGCCGTCCCATTTCCACACAAGGCTTTTCACTTAACCCCTCTTGCAGGGTTCTGAGCGCAAGCAGGCCGGCGCCCCTTTTCAGTTTGACCAGATTGACCGCATTTTTCGTGTACTGGGCCACCCCTCGTCCAAGACGTGGCCACTGCTGGAGCACCTACCGCACTGGCACGACAATACGGGTGGGTGTTGAGGGTTGATCGGTTTCAGGGTGCAACGACCACTATAGCAGCCGGTGGCGCATAGTGACAGGCTCGACCAGGAGTTGTGCCTCATAGCCATCAGGGTGATTGCAGCAATCAGTGTCCTGCATCGCCCCCAACACCCTCCCAACACACGCCACACCCAACCAGAGAACGTGCGAGCCAAGCGGCTGGAGTGGGGTGCGCCCCGCCTGGCGGAGCACCTGGCGGAGGTCCTTCACGCGCAGGCAGAGGCGCAGCGCGCGCACGGCCGCGCGGAGCCGGCCGTATTCCGGCCCAGCCCCGCGGGGCTGGATCTGCTGCGCCGCATGCTGGAGATCGACCCCGCGCAGCGCATCACGGCGGAGGACGCGCTGCGCCACGACTACTTCACAGCAGAGGCCCCCCTCCCGGGGCCCAACGCGCTGGTGTGCGGCGGCGTGCAGGTCGCCTCGTACCCGCGCCGCAACCGCACGCAGGTGCCAGGCCCCGCGGCGGGCACGGGTGCGGCGGCAGCGGGCGGCGCAGCTGCGACCGCGCTGGCGCCCTCAGCGGCTGCGGCGCCAGTCGCTGTGGCGGGCGCGTACGACGGCGCTGGGGCCCCGGCACTGCTGGCGGCTTCTCAGCCTGCCCTGCCGCCGCAGCCGCACCACGCGCCCCTGGCCATGGCGCAGCAGTACCTCCCCGTGGCGGGGGCCGTCAGCGCCGCACTGCCCATGGCTTCGACTGGCGTTGGTCTCGGGCTGAGCATGGGGATGGGGGGCGTGGCCGGCATGGCTCCCATGGGTGCCGCGCCACTGCAGCTGGGCGTTACGCAGCCCGCACTCTCGGGGGCGCCCCAGGGCTTGGGGCTCCACCCGGGGCCGCCCTTGGGATCGCTGCCCACCTGGGCCCCCCAGGCCCAGCAGCTGCAGCAGCCGCCTGCGGCCCTGTATCAGCAGCAGTACGCTCCCTCGGCTGCCGCGCCGTCAGCACCCCTTGTTTTGCGCGCCCCAATCGGACTACCCCCAACAGCCTATGGGCCTTCCGGGGCTGGCAGCAGCCAGCGATCAGGTGGCGGCGGGCAGCAGCAGGGTCGCCGCGGCAGCCGCACAGAGTCTCGATACAATCCATATTAGACCGCCACGTCATCAAGTCGCGCTTTCACCCTCCACATTCATTGCATTTCTTAGACTGGTGCCACATGTGCTTCAACCACCTGCATGTTTTCTTGAGCATGCGAAAGTTTGTTGTAACGTTACAAATGTGTTTTTGGACAATGCACCGCCAGCTATCCTGTTTTGGTTGACTTGCGTGCCCCAACCATGGCCTGTGCTGCTGCTGACACGCTCACTTTCACAGCTCCCACCGCTGGCGGGGGCGTGCCACGTGGTGCAGCTTCTGCCTGCTGGGGCCCCTGGACCGACATCTGCTCGGTGTGCAGCGTCTGGTGATGCTGCTGCTGCTGCTGCTGCTGCTGCTGCTTCTGCTGCTGCTGCCGCTGCTTGGTGAACGCCTCTGCAAATGCTTCAATTGCCACCTGCTGCTGAGCCAGCTGCTTCTCGCTACGCCACGCAGTGAACTGGGATGCCTGTTGCCAGAATATTGGGTAGAAAATCAAGGTGGTCAAGAGATTTGTGCGGCTCGTATGCCTGCTATATCTTTGACAACACCAGCAATGGTTGGGGGATAGATGATTCATGTGACAGATATTTGGTTGGGTACAGGAAGGCACGCGCCTTGCCCTTCGCCTGTAGTGAGGCGCGGCATCAATAAACACAAGCGTGCAAAGCCTCGGTGCTGGGCAAAGACAATTACCGTGCTCAGTGCAGCTCACCTGCTGTGCTTGCAACGCGGTGACTTCTGCCCTCCTCTCCTCTGTCGCCGCAGCCGCCCCTTTGGCATTCTCCGGCTGCATTCCCAGCTCGCTGGTCGCTTTCACCAAGACGGGTGCGAGCTGCCGTTCTAAAGCGTCCAGGGCACCCGGCTGCTGTTGCCGCAGGGCCCTTGCTGCCCAGACGTGTTCAACACCCGCAGGCGTGGCATCGGCAGGGATTCGCATGGCGGCGGCGTCGGGGGTGAGCACAACTGTAGCGACTGCACCCCCTGGGCTCTTGAGCTGTCTAGACAGCCCTTGCAGGGTGGCCTCGCTGCTTCCCTCTCCACCACCGGCAGCTGCTGACCCGATTGCTGGAGCTGCTGGATCCGCAGAGCTGCCACCTGCGGCGGATGCCTTGCGGCGTGCGCCGTGAGCGGGGGTCGCTGGGGCTGCCAGCGTCGCCGCCGCTGCTGCCAGCGGCAGTGCTGCGACCCTTGGCGACACACCTTCTGCTGTGGGCGTGCTCGCGGCACCAGGCCTGCTATCAGCCAGGTGTCTTTCCATCACGGCTGCGGCCAGCTTTGACCGGTCCCTGAGGGCCCCCGCTGTCCCAGGTGGTGATGGTGTAGGCTGCTTTGCACCCCCGCCAGTCCCTGGGTTGACCACCGCCCGTGCAACCGGCCCCATCACAGCAGTTGCAGCTGCAGCTGCCGCTGCTGCCTGCTGCTGCCAGCTGTCGACCTGGGCCTTGAAGTGGCGCTCCCACGCATCATCTTTGGTCACCGGACACACCTGCAATTGCACAGAGTGAGTGGGTTGGTGCAGGCGCCCAGACCTCCGTCTGTTTTGGTTCTCACCAAGCAGCACACTCATCGCAACGCTGCAAACAGTCATGGCTACAAGCCCCTTGGCCAGGGCCCACCTTGTCGTCCGCGCCTGGCAACAGCTCAAGCTGCCAAGACACCTGCAACTCTGAGCAACACTCCGACGAGCTGCCTGCCTCGGCGACCCGCGCACACGCCGTCAAAGCGACGTTCTTGATGCTGCTGCTGCTTGACAGTGCGCCTGGATCAACATCCAGGAGTGTCAGGTAGCGCCCTGGGGCCAACAAAAAGCTGGGCACCACCAAAACCCCCCCGCCAGCCTGGCTGTCCTCTAGCGCTGTGGCTGGCGCTGCTGCCTCTGCAAGCACAGGGTACGAGTCTGTCACCCATGCCACCTCCTTTGCTGCCCGCAAGTCCAGCAGCCTGAGGCGTGCACCGAAACCCGCTGCTGCCGCGGTGCTGGCAACGGAAAAGCCACTGGTGCGGATGTGGGTGGCGCTGCCAGATGGCGCTGGTGCAGTGGCCCTGACAGTTGCCACCAACGAGATGTTTGTCGGAGCTGTCGGTGACAGCAGGTACCTGAAAGAGGGTCAATGTGCGTCAAGGTGTGTAAGCGTGTGCGTGCCTGTGCGGGTAGTGTCTAATTGTGTTTTTTTGGCGGGGGAAAACGTGTTTTTTTTCTGTTGGTGATGCCCTCTGCCGCAAAGCATGGCTATCCTTGTGGTGTGCAGCAGCCGGTGCAGTATACCAAAGCGCCCATGCAACATGTTGGTTGAGGCATGTCAAGACTCCGACAAGGAGAGGCACCCAGCCACATTGCCAGCCCTGAAATCCACGTGCAAGACGCCGCCTCACCTTGCAAGCACTCCACGCGCGTTGGGCGTGTATGTGCCGTCACAGCTCAGCACCCTTCCTGCAGGCACCTCCTGTAGCGTCACAGCCGGAGCCTTGATGCCGCCACCAACGGCCAGGCCGCCTGCTGGTGTGCTGGCGGAAGGCGCAGGGCTGCCTGCGGCCGTCGTGGAGCCGACAGCGGCCGCCTTGGCCGACGGCGGCCGCACTCCCAGCGTGTACGAGGCTGAGAGGGACCAGGTGCCGGGTGGGATGTCACGCAGCGCTTGTGCAAACGCGACCAGCATAACTCCGCCCTTGCCGTCGCGGCTTCGAGGCTCCAGCTGCAAGATCGAGGTTTGAAAGAAGTTGCTGGGTTGAAAGAGGTCGAGGGAGCACGTTCGTAGGCTGACGGCCGCAGAGTCAGTGACTTATCCGGGGCGTGATCGCAGCACAGTCCATGCAGAAAAGCAAATCGACGCACCCGCAGTCCCTCAATGCAGTTGAGCGGTCCAGCCGTCTCCTGCCCCGTGTCGTTGTCCACCGCCACCAGCCGCACCGCAGCCGCCAACGCTGCGCTGCTGCACCTCAGGCTCACAGAAACACTGCATGCCTCAGTCGCGCTCAGCAAGGAGCGGAACAAGAGCAGCCTTGCACCCGCACGGATGATATCGTGCGTGCCGTCCTGCTGCACAACCCCGCATTGCAGCAGTTGGTGTGACTGCGCAGGCTGCTGCTGCCCCTGTCCCGTCCCTGCCAACACAAGCCCTGGAGCTGCTGGTGAGGGTTGGGTGGGCAGGCCGCCGGCTGAGTCGTCGAGGATCTCAAAGTCCGAGGCGCACGCAAAGCCGACTGCATGCAGCAGAAGATTGCTGCACACCACTCGCAGCAGGTGCTCCCCACGCGGCAGCTGCAAGGATGCCGCTGCTGATGTCACGCTTTGCAGCCTCAGGACCGTGTTTTGCTGCCGCGGCGCCTCCAGGACGCCGCCATCTCCAATCATCTCAGGCGCTGCCGCCCTCGCACAGCCTGCAGCTGCGTGGCGCTGGATCAGTAGCATGCCGGGCGTGTGTGCCTCGCGCGGCGGCCAAATGTTGCTCAGCAGGTGCTTCAGGTGGCTGTAGCAGGGCTCCAGCAGCTCGCTGTTGTCTACAACTGCGTCAATAGACAGCAGCGGCCGCGTTGCAGGAATCTGCTCCAAAGGCGACGCGTCAGCTCCTGGCGGCGGCGGCCCCGAGGCAAGCGCGGCCCTCCCAGCTGCTGCGCCTGCAACGCCGCCTTTCGGCGTAGCCGCAGTCAACGCAGAGCCCCTGCCCTGCGGCGTCCCTGGCGTTGAACCCGCTGCACCTGAACCTGCCGAGCTCCTCATTGCTACAGTCTGCAAAGGCGGCGGCGGGATGCTGCTGCCAGTCCCGCCGCCGCTACCGCCGCCACCGGTAGTCAGGGGGGTCCCCGCTTGCGCGGTGCTCATTGCTGTCGTTGCCCGCCTCTGCACCTCCCCCTTCAGCCGTTGCTCCTGATCTTCCAGCAGCTGCTCGACCCGCAGCTGTTGTGCAGCTGCATCTTGCAGGCGGCCCTGCAACTGCCACTCATCCATCAGCCCGGCGGCACGCATGCGGCGGTCCAGGGCCTCGGTCGTTGCTGAGACGTAAAGAGCCGTAACCTGGCAGAGTGGTTGGCGGTTATGTTGTGAGGCGAGGGATGGAGGAGGGCTGAGCCACAGTGTTTGTGAGTGGGCACAGGCATGTGTGATGGTGTTTGTGTGTGTGTGTGTGTGTGTGTGTGTGTGTGTGTGTGTGTGTGTATGCACACGCGCGTGCGCGCCCGTGTACAAGCAGCTCCTGGCATTCGCGTGGCTGCCTTCTGAACATCCTGGCTACAACATAGACCTCACAACAGCCGTCAAATCCAATTTTCAGATTCCCGTTGCTTTCTGTCCTCACCTCCACTCCCAGCAAGTTCTTAAGCCTCTCTGCTACGGCCAGCGGCCCCACTACCACCGCCACCTTGCCCTGGGTCCATGCGGCCTCCAGGCCCCACATAGGCGTGCAGCACGCTGCGCCCAGGTGCCGCCCTTGCTCGGCGGTGCCGCCTGACTTTTGCAGCAGTATGATATCCCTCTCTGATACAAATCGGAGGAATTCAGAGCCGACAGCGTCAGCGCCGATCAGAGGAGGGATGCCCGGTGCCACTGGTAGCAGGCTGGTACTGCAGGACGCGGCGGTTGCCTCCGACCCAGCTGCTGCAGTCAGGGAGCCGTGTGCGGCTGACACCACCGCTCTTGTCACTGAGGTCTCATGCGGCTGCGGCAAGCGCGCCGTCAGGCGCGGCGCGGCTGCCAGCTTGTCGGAAAAATCTTCCAGCAGCCGGCGTGCAATTGTGGCTCGGCCAGAGCCAGCCGGGCCGCACAGCACCGCCACTTTGCGAGCACCGGCAGTCTTCGCTCCCGC
>NW_014013042.1:8119-23952 GCF_000611645.1 Monoraphidium neglectum
GCACAGCACCGCCACTTTGCGAGCACCGGCAGTCTTCGCTCCCGCAGGTGCCATCGGCAGTGGGTGCTGTGGGCCCATAGCCAGTGAGCAGAGCAGGGAGACGGGCTCCCGCGAGCAGACCCTGACAAGGTGCTCCTGGGGCACGCGCCCGCCGTCCCCGCGGCGCAGCAGGCGCACGTACGGCAGCCCGTGAGCGTTGTGGTGGAGTAGCATACAGCTGCTGTTTTCTGCAAGCTCCTTGGCACAACACCAGGTAGCAGCGCCGTCGGAAGCCTGGAGGCGAACTAGCTGACGCCCCTTGTGCCTTCAAGGGGATGGAGGTGCGTGCAGGTGAGAGTGAGCAGAAGTGCGTTGGCGTGCGGTCCCGGCAAAGTCGAGCAAGTGGCGGCATGATCAGCACCAGGCTGAACGGAACAAATGCAGTTGTCAAGCACAGCGCATCGTTTGGGCCAGGGCCTAGTGTGCTCACCTGGCCACGCTCAGGACCCTGTAAGTCAGCTCGGGCAGCTGCCATGATGGAATAACCTCCGGTTCCGTGCCGGCTAGCCCCAGCCGTGCCTCGAGTGTCACGAAGCTCTCAATCGCCTCGCACACCTGAAGTTGGGCGAGGAAATGTTGATGCTAAGTTGATTGCAAGGGTAGCGTGCGCTGTTTCTGGGATTGTAATCCTTGCCCAGGTTGATCATAAAGCTGAGCTCTATTTGGCATCTACCTGACCAGCTGGTTGCAACACGCCTGCAAACCCCTGCTGCACCTGGGCCACGCCACTCTTGCAAGGGGTGCGAAGTGTCACATCCTGAAACGCCTCCCTCAGGCCCTTGACCTGCTCGGAGGTTGGCACACAAAGAACGTTCCGCACAGGCAATAGCGCAGGGTGCTGTGGCCCCCACCTGTCCTTCCAGGCCTTCCCCAGCGGCTGCAGTCGAGCACCTTGCAGAGAGCTATCCCACCAGAGGCAGGCAAGGCAGTCACTCAGCCCCCAAGTGTGGCAGCCATGGGAGCCTGATTCGCACCTGCAGGTCCCACAGCGCCAGCCTTCGCGCCACGTTCTCGTCAGAGTCGTCGTGCCGCACCTCCAGGCGAGCCAGCACCTCCTTATCGGCGCTGCCATCCGCCCGGAGGGGGTGCACTGGCTCACTGTACGGAGCTGCAGGCAACAATGCACTGGCGGGGTTCGTGCCTGCAGGGGTGTTGTGCCCAAGTGGCGTCGCGCCACCCTCAGGCAGGATATGGTACGTGCGGCCAGTGGTGTAGTCCACACGACGGTGCCTGATTGCGCGAGGGCATCGTCATTGAAGCACGGCGCGGCATTGTCTAATTAGTGCGCAAGAGTGCTGGGGGGGGGGGCGGTCGGCAATAATTGGTGCTGGCCTCGGTTCCAGGGCACTCTTGCGATGCGCTGCGCCCAGCTGACTCCGCTTCCACACCTTGCCCTGTGCCACGCACCTGATGCGCTCCATCAGCAGCGCATGGCTGCCCTCCAGGATGATAACTTTGTCTGGAGCAAGGCCGGCCGCAAACAGCCACATTGCCTGGCTTTTGGTGTGCGGAAAGCCATCCAGCACCCAGCCGACAGCTTGGCAGTCGGGCGCTGACAGCCGCTCAGACACCAGCTGCTTGAAGAACCTGGACCGCACGAGAGCCGGTTCACATCAGGTCCGCTGATCTCGAGGAGTAGTCCTGCTGCCGCAGACCAAACGCAGGACAGACCTTGTTTGCCAGCTGGGTGGCCCAGTACCCCTTGCTTCACGCGCCATGTCACGCGTCAACGTGCACGAGTCCCGCAACCAGCTACACAGGGACCCACCTGTCGGGTACAGTCCGGCTGCCATGCATAAAGCGCTCTGCCTCGAGCCCCACAGGGGTGCGGCGCTGCACCTCAGAATGCAGCAGTTCCCCCGCGTTGACGCAGGGTAGGCCAAACCTGCAATTCACGCATTGATCAGTGCAAATGAAAGGATTAGCGGGGCTGTTGTGTCGGGTAACGCCATGGTACGGACAACCCCGGCGCACGCCTTTACCCTGGCACCCCCAAGACACAACTTTGCACCATGCCACATGGCCCTTCAAATCCTCCAGCCTGCGGCCCCCGCTTGGCATGGGCCGTCACCTGCGTGCCAGCAGCTCGCACTGCGTCGACTTGCCACTTCCTGCCGGACCTAGCACTACCACCCTCAGCGGCTTGCGGCCATACACACGGCAGCGTGCGTCCCACAGCGGCTGCCCGTAGCCCCAGATGAGGGAGTCGGGCACTGCTGCTGGGTAAAACTTGTGCAGGGCCTCGGCCAGCATTGCAACTGCTGCATCAGGGGCCTGTGGACAGACCGCAGCGTTGGAGGGGCAAAGTTGCCAATTTGTGCTGCTCAGCAATTGGCACGCATCATCTGGTGGGTTGGAGCCCACGAGCATACTTTGCTGGCCAAAAGGTCTTGAACCTTCATTGTACTGCAAAACCCATCATATTCCTGATGCAATCACCCCTTGCACACCTCTGGGTCCACAGTCACAGCCGCGTCAAATGCGCCGGCCTCGTCAGCCGCCTGGCTCGCCGCAACCTCGGCTTCTGCCTGTGCCCAGACTGCGTCGGCCGCCACCCCAGGGTCGTAGCCGAGAGGCGGGTTGGCGAGGACATCGCGGCGCAGCCGCCGCTTGAGGGCCTCCAAGGAAGGCGGCCGCAGCAGCACGACTTTTGCCTGTGGAGACACGGTTTGGTGCAGCAAACACCACTGTTCTGGCAACTGTTTATGTCAAAGGCACCTGTGGATGCAATAGAGCCTTTTGCTGCAATCCACAACCCCAACTCCCTCACACAAAGCACACACAGCCCCCCCTTTCCCCACGCAGTCTGTCGCACCTTGAACCCTGCTGCCCTGAGCTGCTGTGCCTGCTCCACCCTGTCCAGGTCCAGCAGGACCAGCTTGCCGGCCGCAACAAGGCGCCGCACCGGCGTGGCGGGGACACCGTATGTGTGGCCCAGGACCTGCAGGGTAACAGGCATGGTCATAACCCTCACCTGGAGTTGCACGGTCATGGTGCTGGAATAGGTGAGCACGGCAACTCTTCAGCCGGAGCGAACTCAACCAAGTGGCAGCGCGTTTGCCCCGAAACAATCGTCAATGCTTTCCCTGGCCCTACCTTCTCGTGAAGCAGCAGCTCCCCTGAGGCCACCATGCGCGCCGCCGTATCATGAGCTACCACCATCATGTCTGGGAGTGCGTAGTCATGGGGAGAGGAGAGGTATGTGAGTTGCTGCATACACAAATTGCTTGCTGCCATGGGCTATTGTGGAATGCAGAAAGGGCTTCCTTGATTTTCTGACAAGACCGTGCTATCTTGTCTGAGACTGCAACAGCCTGTACCGTCACATGCCGCCTGGCCTTTGTCACCACCTACCATCCCCAGTGTCTCCTGCCGCCCGGTCCTTGGTCGTCAACACAGGTGCAGCTGCCAGCTTTCCAGACAGCATCCGAGCCAATCGCGCCAGCACTCCACGCTTGCCCCCGCCAAAGGGGCCGACCACGACCAGGGGCTCCATCAGGGGGGGCACCAGGGGGGACACGCTTGCCAAGGCAGACTGCAGCTGAGCAGCCGCCTCGTCGGGGTCTTCGCTCTCAATAAAGGTCTGAGGTTGATAGCAACCAAACGTAGAAGCCATATGTAGGTGTGGCATGAAGGTGCTGGCGCTGGGAATGCGACGCGTTGATTGATGAGATAGGCAGAGAAAAGGGCGGGGACAGGGTGGACGGAGCCGCCTGCAACACACGCACAGCGGAGGTCATTGCAAGCCGAGTCAACACTGTTTCAAAAGGAGGCCAACAATTACCTGAAATACGCCTGATGCGCGCGCAGCCGCCGCCTGCGCGTGTGCAGCGGCAACAACTGCGTCCCCTTCTCCTTCTGGCTGTGCTGACCGCAGCACTGTCGTTTGCAGAACAAACACACTGTAGAGTAGGCCCAAGGGGCTTATGGGAGCAGCGGCGGTGCTGCCAGGCATAGCAGTGTTGGATGCAGCAGCCGTGGACGCAGGGGCGGACGCCGCTGCTGCAGCCACTGCTGCCGCTGAGAGCTGCTTAAGAGCAGTGGCCTGCTCAACAGTGGATGCCTCCAAAATAACAACCTTGCCTGCATGGAGTTTTGTGGGCAAGCCTCAACAACACCTCGTCATAATGTGTGAGCAGAGGGACACATGGCACACACGGTGATGTCATTGTTGGTGACACTTGCAGTACTTCCTGCATAACTTTTAATTTTGCGCCTGGTGCCAACCAAGCTCCGCCTGCCCGCGTTTTCCCACCTGCGACAGACAAGGTCTTGAGGGCCTCGACAGTCACCGCGACCTGCCCTCCAGCTGGGTCTTGCCAGGTCAGCGCTAGCTGCCCGGCAGCTGCCATCTTGGCCATCATTTCCGGCTTGACCACCTCGGCCTCTGCTGCATGAGCGCCGCCGACGGTGCCAAGGCCAGCTGGGCCTGTCAGCGCCTTATTGGCGCCTGGTGGCGCTGAAGCAGCAGCCTGAGGTGCAGGCTTGCGGTCGGTAATGCGTGGCGCCATGACAAACACATCCGGAAGCCGTGAGAGAAGCTGATTCGCCAGTGCTTCGCGCCCGCCGCCAGCAGGGCCACACAGCAGCAGCGGTGGCGCTGGAGGGCGTTTAGCAGCTCCCCCGCCATGGCCTGCTGCGGCCGCAGCGGCTGCAACTGCGGCCATCGCTGCTGCAGGAGCTGATTGCGGTGTAGGCGGGATTATGTCGGGGCGCAGCTTGCTGATGGCAGCCTTGAGTGACGCGTAGCCGTCATCAAAGTCGTCGTTGACAATGCAGGCGTCGAAGGCACCACAGGCGCGTGCACACTCAAGCTCTGCCTTAGCAGCAGCCTGTGTGGGTCAAGAGAGTATCGACAGTGGACCTTGGGTGTGTTCATCCAGCTTGCCTGTTGGACAGCAGATTGGACAGAGTTGCTTGTCGCACCACGCATGCTGCAGTGCCCAAACCAGCACAAACATGCTCCCACCACCGTTCTCATCACCCGGTGCTACTATGTGAGCGATTCTCAAGGACTTGGTGCTGGGCTTCCATGACCTCGTTCAACACAGAGCACGGCCCATGGATACCAAGGAGACGCCCACCTGACGCGCTGCGATGTCTGTATCACTTTCTGCCAGCCACCGCCGAACCCGGGCCTCATGCACCTCCTGGCTGGGTGGCATCAAGAACACCGCCAGGCAGTCCACCCCCTTGGCCTTGAGCGCTTCTGCCCCCTCTGCCTCCAGCTGCAACAGCGGCAGCTTGCCTGCAGGCAGCATGCGTGCAAGTAATACAATGGCACTGAATTTGGTACAGAGCACGACACGCCGAGTGTGCAGCACACACGAGTACACCAAGCTCAGCGTGGTCGGACCAGTAGGCCACCTCAACTTCGAAGCTCCAGGACATGACCCTGAGCAAATCACCCTCATCACCGTCGTCGCCTTGTAATCAGCCGCCGTGCGCACGGGCAATGGCCGTTTTCTGCTCCGCACCCAGCCGAGCACAAACACGCCATGAACGCCCACGCTGTTGGACCACCCACCCTCTTGGATGACCGCACACACGTCTTCTGGGATGTAGCCAGTTCGGTGCGCCGCCAGAGGGTGCGTGAAGAGGTCTGGGTGCCACTCCAAAAACCTGCCGCTAGCTACATACGCATCAAATTCTTCCTTGTCTAGCACGACAGGGGGCGGTGCCTGCCCGCCGCCTTCAATCGCGCAATTTGCGTCAGTGGGCCCGGGCCCCATGGCTCCTTCAATGTTTCGCGGGCTGCAGAAGCGGAAGGACTGAGAAGTCTCAGGCAGGCCCAGCTCGTCGCCTGCACGAGAGGTCAACAAATGGTTGAAAAATCATGAAAAATCAAATGAGGATCATGCTGTCAGCTTGCATTTGCGAGTTCGGGTCAAAGCATATCAAGCATCGAGTCTCATCAAACCCTGGGAGACACGTACCATCTGTTGCTACATGCATGCGCAGCTCTTCATCCAGGGAATACGTTGTGTGGGCTCGTGGGAAGGCAAACACGTCTGGGAATTCGTCCGCCAGGCGCGCCAGCAGCACAGAGCGCTCCCCCGTGTCGGGGCCAACAAGCACTACCGGCTTCAGGAAGGGCTTCTCAACGCTGCGTGATAAGGGACGAGGGATGTTTATTGGAGGGCGGTCAATGAGGCATGCCTGCAAGCGACGACGCCTTGTATGGAGGTGCAGGTCTCCTGATCAGGCAAGGCGCGCACTTTCTAAGCAGCTGGGGAAGCTTGTCCTAGCCTCAAGCATGCATCGCGCCCCTAGAAGCCATCAGGATGTAACCTGTTTGGTGCTATGAGGTCAGAGTAGTCCAAGACATAGGCGGGCAGGCCCCTCAGGCGGTTGCGGATGACGGGGCTCAGGCCACTGATGGCCTCTTTGAGCGCAGCATACACCTGCCGCCAGACGAGGAATGCGGAATGGAGTTTTGGGTATGCATATCGGTGGGGTTAAATAATCAGGGAGGCGAAGCTACAGCTTTTTTTGGCAGCCACTCGTTGGTTGATGGTGGTGGGTGGCCAAAAGCTCAGACGCTGCACATGCTACAGAGCAGCATATCACGTGTATACTGTTCAGGTAGTCAACCATCCTGTACAAGGTCCATAAGACTCATCAAATGGGCAGCCTCCCTGTTACGTGCTGGGCAATCCGGTTCAGCCAGCCGACCAGCACACCTTTCAACCGCCAAGCAACCCACCTGCCCCTGGTCGTCGGCGTTGATGACAACATGGTCAAACACGCCCCTTGCCTCAGACGGCCGCGTGCACTGCGCCTTGGACCATGCCAGGCGCTTGGCCACAGTGCTTTCCGCCTCTTTCAGCCGTGCACGTTGCCGATGCTCCAGCACCTGCAGGGCAAGGCAAGCAGCACACAGCCATCAAAGTAAGTCAACATTGCAACAAAACAAAGTTTGATAGGAGGTGCGGGAAATCATAGAATGTTGCATCCAGCACCACTTGCGTGTGGGGTTACAATCGGGCGTTCAGCAACATGTGAGTGTGTGTGTGTGAGTGTGTGTGTGTGTGAGAGAGAGTGTGTGTGTGTGAGTGTGTGTGTGTGTGTGTGTGTGATGCCTCTCACCTCAGGCGAGGAGGTTGTAACGTAGACGTAGAGGCCGTCGATGCGCGGGTTGGAGCGCAAGGCCTGTTTAGTTGTGGGTCAAGAGGGGAGGTTGCAGGTGCGTGGTCCTTTGCGTAGATCTGCTCTTGCCATCCCAACACAACATTTGTGCAGCAGACAACCGCCATACACAGCGTCAACTGTGACATACTGGAGGCTGCAAGGCATGCTTGCTGACCCCACGCCACGCATCCTTACGCCCTGCTGACCTGTGCGCCCTGCAGATCAAGCCTCATGACACACAGGCGGCCCGTGGCTGCCACCTCTCGCAGGGTGGCCAGACTGCTTCCAAACCAGTGCGAGCTGGTGGCAGCACAAGCGGCACCAGGCACTGCAGCAGGTGTCAAACAAGATGGGTGGTATTTGATTGATTCGGTCGCTGGAGTATGATGACATGTACGCTTCAATTCTCTCGGGGGCGCGCTGACACCTGCCAACTGGCCAAGTGAGACCAGATTTTTGCACCCGTGTCATCGCACCCGTGTCAACGCGGGCTGCCTCGAGGAAGTCGCTCGCCCTGACCCTTGCCAGCAGAGACCGCTTGTTTGTGAAGTAGTAATCCCTGGAGTGGAGCAAAAGCAATTGTGTTTGGGGCAAAAAACACACGTTGCAAGTTGCTCTGACTTGCAGGGGCAAGTGGTGCGGCGTTTGAGGGGCGGTGGCCACAAGCTGCACAGAAAGCTCAAAATCGCCGCAACTTGATGGTGTTGAAAGTGTAGAACTCACAAGCAGCAGCTGCAATGGCGCAGCCACAGTTTGTATTCATAGCCTGCGGGCAATCGCTTCTCTGTTGTCAGCACGCACTGCAGTGCCGACCTCTGCCCCCTCACCTGCCGTCCACCTCGTGCTCCCTGGGAAGCCGCGTGGTGCTGCTGATCGTCATGCCAAAGCGGTCAGGGTAGTCCGCTACCAGCTGCCGTGCCAGCCGCCCACGCCCCACAGCTCCAGGCCCGCACAGCACCACTATACGCGGCGGGTTGCGATCCGGCTTGCTGCGGCGCTTGAGGCAGCATGTCACAATTGCTGGCTGCTGCTGCCACGCAGCTGCACCCGTCGCATCAGCTACTGCAGGTGTGACCGCTGCAGCAGCGGCCGCCATGGCCGCTCGACCGCCGCCAGCACCACCGGCCGGCGGCGTGAGCGGGGGCGGCGGGGCGAGCGTGGCAGGTGGGAAATTTGGCAGCAGGCTGCCCCAGCCCAGGGCATCCTCGAGGCGGTCCAACAGGAAGCCGCCTTCAGCAGGCAGACCTGCATACACGCATGCGCCATGGACCAAGGGAAGGGAGCCGCGGCGCCGTTGGTGCAAGCCCCTCTGAATTCATGATGGCGAGGCAATGAGCTCGAGAAGCAGCTATTGGCTGCCAGGCCAGTCAATCCTGCGCCCGATCTTCGTGTCGCTGCATGCCGCCCCAGCCAGCGCCGCCTGCCCAGATCGCCTCACCCGAGAGCTTGTCCACCAGGTCCTCCTGCGCCCAGCCCGTCAGCATTGTGAATGCAGCTACCTGGAAAAGAGCGTCGAGGCCCGAATAAAGTCAGATGAGGAGGGGTTTACGGGGCAGGCATGCGGCTTTGTGTGTCTCCTGCGTTGAAGCTGGGCGGCACGCGCCACTGTGAGAGTCCAAGCCGTGTTTCTCCCCACCTGGTGTGGTAGGCCCAGGTGGAGCACACGGAAGGTGGCCATGACCTTGAGCACAGCCTTGCACAACAGCAGCGGCCACAGCTGCAGGGGCCGCGCACCCACCAGCAGTGGCCGCCCTGAAATCAGCCGTAGGTGGTGATGGGCGGTTCAGGCAATGGCAGCAGCACAGATAAACCCTCCGAAAGCCAGCTTGGAACGTGCTGCATCCCCCAGGGGCATAGGTGAGCCCCGCACCCTGGCCCCACATCATCATACGCGTTCGTCTTGATGTCCCCCGGTACTCCCCCCCTTGGTGCCGCCATTCCGCACCAAACAGGTCAACTGGGATGCGGTCGTCAACTGTCACCGCGCGCCACGCGTCCAGTATCCACAGCTTCACGCGGTAACGGCCGGACGCACTGGGCGGACACGGGATGAAGCAGAGGCAGGGTCACATCAAGGGGTATGAGGGGTGAGAGCACACGCGTGGATCCCTTCCAGCCAAGGGATGCCATCTGGACGTCACCTGACGTGCATGGCATGAGCTAGGCAGCCGCTGTGGCAGCAGGCCCACTTCATTCCATCCTGCCTGCACGCGCGAAGCTTGCCAGCTGTTGCCACAGCAGCGCACACTGGCGACCTGACAGCCATCATCCCGCAGCGGTGGCGGCGTCCACAATGCTGCGCCCAGCACTGGTGCCTACCTGCGTGTCAGCGGGCCGTCCTTCTCCTTCTGGCCGCTTGCGATGAGCTCCCATAAGTAGTCACCCCGTCTCAGGTTGCGCTGTAGAGCAACAAAGAGCTGATTGCTCACACAAGATGCGGCCAAGCCAACTGCCATGGAACTGCTTGCCTCTCTACCCAGGCCCAGCACACGCAATCAGCAGCACTTTCAATGCAGCGTTGAATTGCGTCATGGCAGTCCCCTTGTCTTCTTGTAGATCGCCTGCAACCAAGGATTGCTCACCTCTGCTGCTGTGACGGCGTTGATGACGGCAAGCAGCCAGTCAAAGCTCTCGTGGCCTGCATAAAGCCGCCCCTCCATGTCGCGGTTGGCCACTGCAGCGCTTGGAACAGCGGGCTTGCCACTTCCACCTGTGCATTGCGTGCCGAGAGACGTTTGGCTTTTGCCTCAACGCCAATCAGGCAGATGCAACAGCTGAGAATGCATGCATCTGATTTGCTGCATTGCCAAGAAATACACGTAGCCAGATGCTCCTCCATCAAGCACACCCCACCTTTCTTGTCCACCAAGCCGCCGCTGCTACCACCGGCCATGGCGGTGCCGGCACTGATAACTCCACCATCAGCTGCTGGTCGCAGCAGCACAACTGGCACGCTGGGAGCGCCCTGCACCAGCTCATCCGGGCGCTTCCAGGCATCCAAAAATGGCAGTGATGCCGGGGGCAGCGCCAGGCCCAAGGGGTCTTCGTACTTGTCGGCCGGCACGCTGGCGGTGGTGGGCAGCCCCAAAGGCACTGCGCGCTCGTGGCACCATGCATGGTGGACGCGTTCATGTGAAGTGCATTAGATACGTGCGCGCCATCCCCTTTGATGCCCGCCGCTGTGCCTGCATGCAGGCCTCATCCAAACACGCTTGATGGCAAACCAACAGGTCGTTCTCACATGCCCCGTATCTTGGCAGACATCACACCTGGTGCCTCCTTCTCATTGGCCGCAGCCTCCCACAGTGGGAACACGTCAACAAGCGACGCAGGCGCTGCGCCGCCCACCACGGCGCGGCCGCCCTTCCCGCTGACGGGGCCGCCCTTGGGGCCTGATTCGGCGTTCTTGACAGCAGCAGACATTCTGCCACTACTTCTGACTTTCGGCGGGGGCCATCACGACGCAGCAGGACTCCCTCGCGGTGATGGAGATCAGTCAACACGACCCCCCGTGGCGTTTCTGCGTCAACATTACTTGAAATAATAAGTTTATGCCTCGATCAGCGCGTTGCATGCCAACAGCGCATGCCTTGTGGTTTCCGCATGGCCACTCCGTACCGTAGTGCCCTGCAGGTGCTCGTGCTGCTTGCCCATTGCGCCCCTTGCACTGGCTTGGGCTGGTCCTAGCCGCATCGAGCGGGTCCACAACCAATACTCCTCATATCTGCTCCAGCTTCAAAAAGACGTACTGCAGGTACCTGCAGACAAGCTGGATCCAAGTCGCGGGGGTGCTTGCGGTGTGGCGCGTGGGTACCATCGGGCAGGCGCGACTTGCGTGTTGTCTCAGGAGCCCTGCCCGGGGCGGCCAGCTGCCTTCAGCTGGCATGAATTCTGAGCAAGACGGGGTCTGGCGGCAACATTACCCCACACTAGCCGCCCAACAGTCCGCTTTGAGGCTGCGGCCGAGCGCGCCTGATGCGCTCAGGGTAAGGGGCGGGGCAGGCCTTCCTCTTCTCTGCCATCCACCTGCAAAGTAAGCATTTGAAAGATGCTCCCGTTTTCTGTGATCACAAAATTTTCAGCCATCTCTGCCGCTCGATTGCCAATATAGAATAGCTTGATCAAGAAGTGGACAACAAGCCCAGTGATATGCAAACTTCACATTACCAGCCTGCAACAGCTATAAGCTCTGCAAGCCTCTGCCCGTACGCCAAGGTTGTAGCCTGCCCGCGGCATTCATCCCGGCCCAGCATCATAGCCCCCGCTGCTGCTTGACACGCCCGCCAGCTGCCGCCATTCCGTGTCCCCCTCCTCAGCACGCAGCGTGACCCCGTCCCCGGCGAATTCGAGCGACTGCCGCAGTTGGTTTGCATCATGTGGGTTGTAGCAGCCAAGCATGCTGGGCAGGGAAGCGGGCCGCCCGGGGTCGCAGCCCTGCAGCGCTCCGCTGTCCCATATGAGGTCGAAGCCGCCCTGCTGGCTGGGATACTTGCCAGCCTCCCGGCGGCCCTCCAGATCCAGGATGTCCAGCATGTCCTGGTGGGGTGGGGCGTGCCAGCACTGGTTGCTTGCAACTGGGCTGAAAACAAGGTTGATTGCACCTGCAGTACCTCTTTTCATTGCCCCCCACTAAAGCGCCACGCACCTGTCACCTTCAAGTAATTGAAAACGATTGCGCTGGCAGCCGGGCGCAGCTGGATCTGTGCTGAGCATTTTGCACGGTGTTCTGGACGGCCAGCCCCTTTGCTTGCCAACCTGGCAGCTGGAAAACTGCTTGCCAGGTGCGTGTTGCCCCCCTCCCGCCCTCTAACCGTCCCTCTCACATTGAGCATGCCGAACTTGAGTGTCCAGTCTGCCCTGTCACTGGCTGACAGGCTCGGCGACGCATTGACCTCCAACAGCCACGGCTTCAGAGTCGAGTCTATCAGGATATCGTAGCCGTACAACTAGATTAAGGGGTGGGGGTGGGGTGAGTGTTGCTGCTTGGATGTCCTTGAAGTATGGGTGATTTGCATGCGCGCGTGCATGTGTGTGTGTATGTGTGCATGTGTGTGTGTGTGTGTGTGTGTGTGTGTGTGTGTGTGTGTGTGTGTGTGTGTGCGTGTGCGCACGCGCGCGCGCTTGCACGTGCATGCACGGGGGACTTCACGCGTGCAAGCATGTCTTTATCAGTGTGACACATGTGCGGCAGAGACCGCCGGTCATGAGTACCCTCGCAACGTGGTCAGAAACCCTCCCGCCCCTGTGGTTCTTTCCGCGCTGTACTACCCTGCATCCCCCCACAAGGCCCACGGCACCTCAAAACAGTGGCGGTCATTGATGATGGCAGGCTGCACCGCCAGCAGGGTGCGAGTAATGAGCCCCTGGATCGCACCAAACAGCTCGTTGGTCGCAGTGGGGCCTGAGCACACGCGTGCGTGAGAGTGCGCCCAGAGCTGGGTCAGGACAACTCAATGTGCGCAGCCAACGCGCTGCAAGGGGTGTGATATGAGGTGCGTGCGATCTATGTGATGTCCTTCCCAGACGCCCGCGTTGCGCCAGACGGGAGCTGGCTCACCGTGTCGCGTGAGCATGTACATTCGCAGGTTGCGTATCGACCACTTCATGCCCTTGGCCCTGTCAAAGCCTGGGGCGTGCTTCTGAATGGCTACATTGGTGAGATGCACAAATGTGTTGCTGATGTCCTCCTTGCGCATACTGAAACGTGCATTTGTGAAGCGCGCGAAGCCGCTCCTACAAGCATTGGCAATGGAGAGGACAAGTCATCTACGTGTGTCGCCTTGGGCGGCCAGGGTGACACAAAAAGGAGCAAGTCGCCAGCGATGCGGCCAGTCAAGTAATGTTCATTAAATGTGGGACACAATTGGACAGAGTCCTCCGGCACTGCTCAAATTCACCTGTACAGGTAGATTCGCAAGGGGCTGTAGCTGGTGACGAGGGCGTAGATTCGTAGGTCAAACTTCTTGCCGCCCACAAGATATGGGCTGTCCACATACCTGTTTTGTTTTGTGGGTTGAATCAATATTCAAACATGTCAATGTGACAAGGGCGCGGTAAGAACCAAGTGGGCTCACGGGCGTCTCTATGGGGGGTTGCATGCACAGTACAAGTTTGCTGTGTGGTTCTTCTCTCACTTCATGCACCAGCTCACCAGCTTTTTGGCTCAAAACAATGTCTTACTGAAAGTCTCTTCCTCTTCCATCCAACCCGTCCCGCAAACAGTGAGATCATCACTCTTCACCTCTGTGCAAGGTATGTCTCTGCCTGCTCTTCGTCCTCCGGCTTCCAGGTGTGGTCTCGCCGCCAATCACTGATCTGTGGACATGATATCCGGTGCGGAAAGCATTCAACATTGCAATACAGGGTAAGATCACACACGTCTGACACGAACATGCCCTGCTTGAGCTTCATTGGTTGAGGAGACGGCGCCAATGCCATTTTACGCAGGGTTCGGGTGCTGCTGGCCTCTGCGCTGTCGTGCAAACACTTCACATTATGTGCGTTGATGAACCTGCTCATGGGCCACGCCGCACCCCCTGAACCTACAACCCGTGAACCTGGCTGAGCTTGTTGAAGAGGAAGATGCCCTGCCCCTGGGCCCGCCCAATGGGCTTCATGATCCACGTCCCCCCGCGCCGCCTGAACTCCTCCACCAGCATGCGGTACTCGCTGGGCACCACAAAGGTCTGCGGGAAGAAGCCGTACAGTGCGGCCTCCATGCCGCGGTCCTGGCATGGCCCAACGTGGGTTGAGAGGCAGGGCGTTAGGCCGCAAGCCAACAAAAAAAGCACACGTTGATGGGGGATCACATTGTGACATGACGACAAATTGCATGTGGTCCAGGGGCGCGGCTGATGTTGCTGGTCATGACATCCCGGAGATGGGTGCCCCCCGCACGCCCGAGGGCGCCATCAGCCGGCGTTTCCATGCCGGCTCTCCACCCTGCGCTGCATCACGCTCGCCCCTTGTGTCCTGGTACTGGCCCCTGGTGCCTTGCATCATGTGCTCTATCCAGAAACAACGCCTTACCTCTCTCTCCAGCTGCCGTTTGGTCCTCTTGAGGTTTTTCAGCAACAGGTCCTTGCGCGTCAGCTCATAGTGGTTTGGGTAGTGGTTGACGCGCTGCCAATCTGACAGGTGGATTTTGTCCAGTTCGTTGTGGATCCAGCTGCATCATGGAGGAGACAGAGCAGGTGTAAATTGACGGCCGCAGTGCAAGCGCGCTGCCCACCCCCCGGACGAGAGCTGCCTCCAGGCTGCGGCCCGGCTCGCCCGCCCACACAGGTGCTCAACGCCCATACTTTAACAGTCTGGCCGCCATGCGGTGCGTCTTGACGGCTGATTATTTGACGCAACGCGCCCCGCCTTGCGCTCCTGGTGACTCACCCTTTGTCCGCCCAGAAGAAGTCCCACTCAGCGCCTTCATCCACCTCCTGCCAGCCATCGCGTGCTTTGAGCACGTCGTAGATGGTGTTCTTCAGGGCAGAACGCCATGCGATGGGCCCCCTGTGTTCCGATCAATTCCAGGGGACAGACAATGCTTGCAGCAAGTGTCCACGAAGCGGGCGCGGTGTCCCTCCATCCCAAGGCCTGCTGACGCGGCCTGCGCCCCCCCCCCCTGCATCACCGCTGCGTGCGGAAACTGCTGCAATTGCAACTCACGGAGCACGCGGCCGGGACGCCGACATGATCAAGATGTGAAACCCGCTTTCAAAAGCCGGCTTGTTGCAGGTGCCTTGCGCGTGCTCTGCGCCACCGCTGTTGTGCGTGCAGATGCTGCGCCAGCTGCGAGGCCGCAACCCCGGTCAACGCAGCCAGGGACCGCAGGAGGGCAGCTGCAAGCATACCGAACGCGTCATCAAATATGAGACTGTAAATTGACTGGAAACAAAGTGCCGTTCGGGCCTGGGCTGTATAGTATGCGATGATCTGAAAGCGCACTCTTGCCGCAAGATGATAGGAGCCACGATATGTGAAATTTTATGCAGCCAAATACGGATTCAAGTATCCAATCGCACCTTGTGCAATCCTTGCCCTTCGTTTGCCCTTGGCGGTTGTCCGCCGACTGTGGGTGACGACTGCCGCGCCATCCCAGCCTGGTGCGGGAGGGCGAGGGAGCTGCGGTGTTGAGTCTTGGGTGTGCCCTTTCAGGATGTCTTTCACAGCCGCTTCGTACGACGCAGAGAACGGACATCTCCCACGTTCAAATAGCGTTCGCGCCGCGGCACGGCTGCCTGCCAACCGCGCACCCGCTTGCTGCCATTCGACGCGCCAGCGCCACCGCACTACTTAGGCAGGAGCCTTGGCGCTTAACGAGGGAGTACAGCCGCCAAGCTCAAATACGCGCAAAAAGGGCGCGGGACACCGGGTGCGCCCGCCCCGTGACACAGGTTGCGGCATGCTGCTTAGCTGAACTCACAGCACGCACATACCACTCTATTGCAGCACCGAAATGTGGCACAAAGGATAGATGGTTGATAATAAGTACTCAAACGCTGCTTGCTGTGCTGCCATGCATGAACGTGGCATCAGTCACCATGACGTCAACAAAGAATGAGCTGCCTGGCGGCTATACGTGCAGTGCTTGCTGCGGTTGGAAGCTGAAAGGTCCCCTGTGCTGACGTGGCTGGGTGCGTGGTGCCCAACTGGGTGCGCACCAGGGT
>NW_014013041.1:0-2523 GCF_000611645.1 Monoraphidium neglectum
GCAGCAGCAGGCGTACGCGGGCGTCGGCGCGGTGCCGAGCCAGCCGGCGACGCCGGCGGCAGCGCTGGCGGCGGCGGCACCGCACCAGCAGCCGCAGCAGCAGCAGCTCTACGGCGGCGCTTACGGGTACCACCCGCCTCAGGCTGGGTTCCAGGCGCAGCAGGCGTCGCCGGCGCAGCCCAGCCCCTGGGACGTGCAGCAGCAGCAGCAGCAGCAGCAGCAGCAGCAGCAGCAGCAGCAGCAATAGCAGCAGCAGCAGCAGTAGCAGCTGCAGGGCGGGCCCGCGGGCCCCGCTCTTGACGCGGGCAGCAGGCTGCGATAGAGCCTCGGCCGGCTGGCGGCACTGAACCAGGGGTGGTTGGGCGGGTTGGGGGGTTCACCGCAAATCGGGCGCCGCCGGCGAGATTGGTCTGGCTGCCGCGAACCGCTCACGAACGTGGTCATGTGTGGGCGCCCTCCGTCGATCCTCTCCTCAACTTGTGGCTTCTTGGCGTGCTCGTGCGGCGCCGAGACTTTGCCCCTGCGCGCGCGCCGGGATCCCGGCCGGCGCCCCCCCTCGGGCGGCGCGCGGGGGCGCCTCTCCACCGCCCTTTTCCTACCCCGCGCGCCTGGTCCCGCCACACATCCGGGGCGGGGCGCGCCGCCTTTCTCCCCCCCGGCGTCCCCTGGCCGCGGCGCCTTTTTGCACCCCTCCGGCATTGCCAGTCACCGCCACTTCATTACGGGGCCTCCCCGGGGGATGCTAGGACACAGATTGTGGGCGCCCGCTCCTCTTGCGACTTGCCGAGACTGTTGCGCGCGCGCATTCGCACCACTTTTGATGCCCGCCAGGACTTGCCGCGCGCGAGGGGCCGGCAGGTCGTCTGCACGCCACACCCGGTGCTCGGCCACGCTCGCAAGCGCAATGCTGCGGCGGCGCCCACCGCCGCCGTCGTGGGAAGTCCCCTTTGCGCGGGCCCCGGCTGTCTCGCCATGGTGGCGGCCCCGGCGCCGCACCGCGCCGTGGTGCGGCTCTCTGCACATTGCCTGCATGAACCCATGGGCAGTTTCCGCTTTCACGCCGGACGGCGCAGCCGGCCGCGTGGCCGCGGCCCGGCGACGCCGGCGGCGGTCTGGCTTGCACCCGCCACTCCAGGTGTGATGGCGTTAAACGCCATCTGTCTCCTCAGCTTCCTGTCTGCGTTGCGGCGTTGATGCCCACTCAGAAACAGCATTTGCCAATTGAGCCAAGTGGAGGCGGGCCTCGCGCCCTGGTTGCTGCTGCCTTGGTCCCTGCTTTGATCGTTGGAACTGCCACTTCATCTTGTAACCTTGTGTGCATGCACAAATCAAGGCAGCCACGCCCCAAGTGGCCTGGAGTGCGATGGTCGGGCACGGAGGTTGACGCACAGCGCTGTTGTGCGAACGACACACCTGTCGCAGCTCAATGTTTGACCCAGGTGCTTGCCTGTGCATGCAATGTGCACCAAGAGGAACCAACTAACGCCACGTCAAACATAAGATTGTGGAAATCACCACATCAGCCCTCGGTCCCCTTTGGCCTCTGCTGAGCGTGCTGTGCCTGGTTGCTGGGCATCAACCGCCTCATCCCTCATGCCAAAGCAGCACAAGCAGGGGCTTACCGTTGCACGTTGCAGCCCTCGCTTACCGTAATCGAAGCCCATTCAGTGGTTACTGTACGTGTTGGAAACCAGCGGCATACCACGCGAATCCGCTTCAACCCAGACCCCAACATCGCCACGGAGGGCGGACAGCCAACCCAGCATAGGATAGCTTGCCTGGGTCTCCTTGGATAGGTTTAGACTAGCTCCGTCTTCCAGGCCGGCGATCTGCAGCAGCAGCGATCAAAACGATGGACTTCGAAGGGCAGAAGCTGGCAGAGACACTGCTCTACCGCCTGCTGATCGTATTTGCAGCCATTGGCTTTGTGGTGGGCTACGCAGCTGGCAGCTTCCGGCTCATGGTCTTGATCAACGCCGCCGGCCTTGCTGCGACGCTGCTGGTGGTGGTGCCCAATTGGCCCTTCTTCAACCGCAACCCGTTCAACTGGCTGCCGCCTCTGAATCCAGAGGACGCAGCAGCTGGCGGCGGTAGCAGCAGTACGGCCGGTGGCGCAAGCAGTGGCAGTTCAGCCAGCCGGGGCAGCCGAGCCAAGCGGTAGCATCGGGCGCAGCAGCTCTTTTTTGCTGTGACGTTGTGCCATGGACATTCCTTTTTTGACATCAGCGGACGTTTGCTGGCCATGGCCCCCTAGTTTGCAGTGAAGTGCCTCGACCGTTTTGGTGTGCCATCATGACACGCATGTAAATGATTCTGAAGTCTCAGCTCGCAGACCATCACATAATAATTTTCACTGCAGGGTGCCTATTGGAGGGCGCTGACTGCATGTTGCAGCAGCAGCAGCAGCAGCAGTCCCAATACAAAATGACGACTGTCCCTAACAACGACCCGCACGTGTTTAAGTTCGTCACCCAACGACAGCAGGGAGTTGAGCAGCAACCAACCCATGCAGCACTTGTGTCC
>NW_014013041.1:3432-24409 GCF_000611645.1 Monoraphidium neglectum
GGTGGACAGGAAAGCATGAGCAGAAGCTTGAGGTCTGCGGGGCTGGCGATCGTGTTTCAGGGAACCAGAAATGCACGTTTAGATGCTGTTGGTGAGGGGTGCGGCACTGCCGCGCGATGTGGTCAGCACTTGTGTGCTGAATGAGTTCGCTGGTGGGGCACCAGCCAAAAGGATGCATCGTGTTGACTGCCCACTTCAAGATGTTGATGCAACGGCCGATCTTCATTCATACAAGTCTTGCAACCTGTATCCGAGTCACCTGCAGACCGTGCCAACACCGTCAGGCGGATCGCATCGCTCTGACTCAGATGCATCATACATGATAAAGGATAGAGGCCCTCGATAGTATTCGTTCTCGATTCCGGTGCCAAAGCCCTGCGGGGCGCGGGCCAGTCCGATCAACCGCCGGTGGGCCTTGTGAAGCGTACGTGGACCAAATGTGGAGCACCTAATACATAGGGCAGCTTTTGGCGTACATCACTGTGCTGGTGGTGTCCTGCACGAGCAGGGTCGCCGCTGCAGCTGTTGCGGCGCCAATTAAAGCAGCGCGCATTGCCTGATCGCCGATTGCTGGTGAAGAGCCAGCACAGCCAACGCCAGCCAGCAACAGGGCCACGGCAGCAAACCAAATGTCTACCTGCCACGACAGCGGGTACTGGGCCGGCTACGTGAAGCGGCTGCGGGACGATAGCGCGAACGCCTCCCCGTTGCAGAGCGGCGGAGGCGCGTCCTCGCCAGCCGCCTGCACAGGCGCCGGCGGCGCGGGAAAGCTCGAGGCCGCCAGGCACGGCGGTGCGGCAAAGCAGCACCACCACATCCATGTGCCGGACGGCAAGGCGCGGCCCGAATGGGTCTCCACCTTTGCCCAAGCCGCTCGGCCGCTGAGCCCCGACTCGCCTAGCGGCCTCGGGCCGTCGCCGTCGCAGCAGGGGCCGCCGTCGCTGCACTCAGCGAAGTCTGCGCCGCCGGCAAAAGAGGTCAGTCGAGAGAGCCTGGTCGGTGCCCGGCCGGACTGGGATCCGTCCTTTGCGTACCCGTCTTCGTTCAGGGGCCGCAGCAGCGTGTCCCCGCGCGCATCAACGGGGGCACTGGACAGCAAGCACCGCTGCCGATCGGCCGCGTTGGGGCCGCGGCCCGGCACGAGCGACGCCCTGCACAGCGCGCTCGCCAGGGCCGGCGTGCGTGGCGCCACGCAGGCGGCAGGCGCAGCGCAGCTGCGGGAACGGCGCTACTCCTCTGCGGGCAGCTGCGGCAGCGGCGCGGCCAAGCAGCAGCAGCAGCAGCAGCGCGCGAACAGCGCCACCGCCGCCGTTGCTGCCGCGGCGAAGCAGCTGCGTGCCAAGCAGCCAGCCCCTGTTGGTGTGGGGCCTGCGTCGCAGCAGGTCGAGCAGCCGCAGCGTGCTGCCTCGTCGCCGCCGCCGCAGCCGCACATCCCCCCCGCGCTCAACGACGCGCAGCCGGCGCCCACGCCCGACGGCCCGCACCGCGCGCAGGCGCCGCAGGCTGAGGCGACCGCGCCCGGCGGCGGCGGGGCGGGTGTTGACGTGCTGTTTGCGGCGTGCTGCAGCGAGCTCGATCGGCTTGAGGACGGGGCGCTGCGCCTGCTGATGCTTGCGCGGCGCGCCATGGAGCACGAGGCGCAGCCGTCGGATCAGGACAAGCAGCCCCACGAACAGCAGCAGCAGCAGTCGCCGTCATCTCCGCAGCAGCAACGGCAACGGCGGCGTCCGAGCAAGGGGGGCGCGTGGGCGGACGGCGGCGGCGAGGGCGCGACATCGACGTGGGGGGCGCTCAAGCGGCAGGCGGCGCAGCGGTGGCAGGCGTCCCTGCGGCGCCCCGGCCAGGCAAACGGGGAGGGGAGCGGGGGCGGCATGCTGCGGCAGCGCTACACCTCTTCGAGCGGGGGCGCAGTCGCCGAGTGACGCTTGGAAGCGGGCTGAGGCGGCACGGCGGGCAGTGACTTGCTCCAGCTCCTGGCGCCGTGACTGCGGCCCCCCCCCCTTGTCCATTAGGTCAAAGCTTTGATATTACTTATTCGCCTTGCTCCTCGTTCTCGTCCTGCTGCTCCCACTTCCTCCTGTGCTATGCCAAGGGGCCGTCCACGCAGGCGTGCTCGGCAAGCGCTGCCCTACCCTCCTGTTGCTGCATCCCTCTCAGGTCGTTGCATAGCACTCAGTGTTCCCCCCTGATGCCCAGCGGGCGTCACCTCTCTGCGTGCACTTTGACCATGTCTCATCGCACCTGCTGTTGCTTTGTAACACTTGTGTTGCGTCTGTCGTCGCCGTCAAAGCTATACAGCAGAGAGTATGTGGGAGAGGGACCGGGTTGCTGGTGCGGTTTGAGGGGGGTGGTGCTTCAGAGCTGCTCCTGCTGGCTCTGGGCAGCATGCTGGTCCGTCAGCGGAGCCGCTGGCCGAGTTGAACGGCGCGATGTGTGTGCGCAGGTGCCGGGTTCTGGTTGGCCTGCGGTATGCGCTCACCATCACCATGAATGATATCAGCACCCGAAGCGGCCGGCTGCTTCGGGTCACCCAGCCTCGCGTGCGACGGCAGGTGCTGCGGCTGCCAGGGCTGACAAGGTAGTTTGGACAGGAACAGCGCCGGTGGCGGAGCTTGCCAGACTGAACAGTGCTCGATGCTTCAAAATGTACGCCTCGTGCCATCTCATGCTGTCGGCCGCTTTGGAAAGTGCCCGTTGCCAGGACTTTATTGGACTTGGGCGGAGGTTGGTAACACCATCAGAGCGAGCAGTAACGTGCGCTGCTGCGCCTTGGTGGGCTCTTGCGCGGGTGGGCGGATGCAACGGTTGTATTTAGAACAAATTTGTATGTTCGTGCGGATTTGCAGCGGTTGCTGGTCCCGCAGGCAAAAGCGAGAGGAGCAACGGGCAGTAATCTCCCCGGCTCCTCACTTGTTGGCACTCCCGGTGATCCGTCCGTGCCTTCTGCTCCTCTTGGCCTGCTGACAGAATAACGTTGGATGTTGCTCACCGGTGAAATAGCTCTGATATTCCTATTATTATAAGCATGGCGAAGCCCGCGGCGCTGGTGGTGTTGCTCCTTGCAGGTGAGCTCTTTTCAGTGACTTCACGGCGCATCCTTTTACAGGCATACTAAAGCCTTATATTACGGCACGCCAGGGCCACTTGGGGCACCTTTTGACGGTCACTGTGTGCAGTGCAGCGACACAGTGCTCTCGTGCATGGTGGTCATATAGCTGTGTTTAATGCATTTGTGAACCTGAGCGTCTATTGACTTCCATGTATGTCCTAACCTGCGCGTCCACGCAGTCGGTGCAGCAGCGTCTGCCGGCCCCCAGGTGGGGCCTGAGACAGTTGGTCGCGGGATGAGGCTCCTGTACAGCGGCTTGCTCTTAATGTGCAGCATTCAGAGCATAAACACGACGTTGACATCGTTCGTTGCGGCTGCATGTTGTAGTTGCCAGGGTCCAGCTGCTGGATGCGAATGTGTTGGTCACCTGCTGCTGCAGGCTGTGCGTGCAGTGAGCCAAGATCAGTGACCCCGCCAACGCTCCTCGAAGAACCGCCGGCCACCCGTCCTTATGACCTCCCGTCCCTCCTTTCCACAGGTACCAGCCGGCAGGCACCTGGCCCAAGCAGATGCCTACACAGTCTTCAACGAGCCGGCCGCGGCCGGGTCGGTCGCGTCGGGCGCGCCGTCTGTCAGCCTAAACGGCGTCGGCGCCGTCAGCAACAGCGCCACCACCGTGCCCGTATTGGGCACCCTGGCGGCGCCGCTCCCTGGGGCGTCCTACGCGGCTGGCTACGCGCCGGCCAGCGTCGGCGGCGTGTCGGTGAGCGCGAGCGTCACGAGCAATGCCGCAGTGGCACACGGGCTGCGGCCCTCTCCGGCGCCACTGCTCGTGGCTGCGTGAGCCTGACCTCCAACACCAAGGGGCGACTTAGACGTGCAAGTGCGAGTGGCTGCAGGGCGGTCGTCTCGTGGCCCTGCTCCTGTGGGGGGTGGCTGACGTCATGTCCATGCCCCCCGCCCCTCCCTGAAATGTGGCGGGCTCTGCACGCCCTCAGGTGGCATCCCCCACGGACGCAGCTTACGGCTACGCCCCCGCGGCCGCGCCGGCCGCCTACGGCTATGCCCCTGCGGCCGCCTACGGCTACGCCCCCGCGCCCGCCTACGCGCCGGTGGCCGCCTACGCCCCGGCCGCCGCCTACGCCCCCGCAGCCGCGCCCGCCCTGCCGGCCTACGACCCCGTCGCCGCCGCCGCGGGCATAGCCGTGCCGCCGGCCGCCGCCGCGGCGCCGGCGCCCACGCCCGCCAAGCCCGCTGCGCCGCCGCCGCCGCTGCCCGCCGGGATGATTTACCGCACACAGCTTAAGGAGCAGATCCCTGCCAATGCCTCGGCCCTGCCGATAATCAAGGTGCCCGAGGGCACCAAGGCAAAGCTGGCGTATGTGTGTGACATCAGCGGCATCCTGTACATCGCGGTGAGTGGTGACAGGGCGTGTCCAGCCACCCATGGGAGCGGTGGCCAGCCACCCCTGCTGTGGGTTTGCAAATTGTGGGTGTGACGGGCACAGGGGCTGCGCCATGCAAGGCGCGCTCGGCGACTAGGTGCGATTTTTGCACATCGACGTAACGCCGAGCAGCCGAGCGAAAGCTGGGGGGCACGAGGAACGTGCAGCGGGAGCTGGGGGCGCAGCAGCTTGCAGGGCGTTGGCCGGCTGGCGGGGCCGCTTCCGGCAATGTGCGGCACCTCAGCGCACCGTCTCGACAGACGCAGCCGCTACACGTATTAGTGTATCGAGCCCGGCGGCGCGCGGGCGAGAGGGGCCGCGCAGCCGCCAGACTCTCCCAGACAGCCAAAGAGCGTCGGCTGGCCGCGGCGAGGGGCGGTGCTGAAGCTGCGTTCGCTGACGCTGCGCTTGCGTCCCCTCTCGGCGCCGCGCGCGGCCCTCGCAGGTCAACGTGACGAGGCTCATCCAGTGCCCCACCGGTGAGCCGCGCAACGAGCGATGCGCGATGCGGCCGCGCAGCCGCCTGTCGCAGCGGCAGGGCAACGTGCCCTGAAATTGGCACTGCGAAGCCGCGGCGGCGCGGCGGCATGAAGAGGAGGACCCGCCACAGGCGGCCGCTGCGGCCGGCAGGTGTAGCATTGACACGTGTGTGCTGTCCGCACGCCTTCATGGCAAGGACGCAAAGCACCCCGCATGTCTGTGAACGCGCTCCGGCGAGCCAACAAGTGCAGACGCGCATCTCCACACTTCAATAGACTGTGCACCCACAACCCCTCCCTCACCACGTTCAAATCGACAGACAACCTGATCAATCTGGCCAAGTTTTCGGGCATCAAGGGCGCCAAGTCCGTCACCTGCCCCGAGAACCGCCTGGCCTGCCCCGGGAACTTTGCCGTGAACATCATCGTGAAGCTGAACAACACCCTGGAGGAGTTCAAGGCGATCGTGCCCAAGTGGCGCGCGAACGTGGCCGTCGCGGCCAGTGTCAACATTGACAAGGTGGGCACGCGGCGGACTCGGCGGCGCTGGCGGGGCCGGAGGGACCGGAAGAGATTTGCGGGCGCGCCACACGGTCGATGCGGGCGCGGAGTGTTGGGGCGTGTTGCCAGCAGCGCGCGGGAGAAGGGCTGACTGCTGGCAGCTGAGTCCGGGGGTGAGGCTGCGGCGCGGTCTCGCCGAGGGATGAGGCCGCCTGGCAGGGCCGCGCAGTTCAAGCAGCAGCCAGGCAGGTGCTGGTGCGACAGGTGCGCACTGCAGCGCAGCAGTTGCAGGAGCAGGAGCAATAGCAGCAGCAGCAGCAGCAGCAGCAACAGGAGCAGCAACAGGAGGAGTAGGGTAAACGCTCACAGCAGCGGCAGCGCGCCGCCCGCTCTTTGCAGGGTTCGGCTCCCGACAATGACATTGCCCGAGCCCCTGCCTCGCCGTGCCAGCACGACCAACCTCGGCCCTGCGCAACCTCGTAAAAACACAAAACCACCCCGCATCGCCTGCCAGGTCGTGATCACAGACGTGGACGTTCTCTACAAGGCCGCCGCAGCAACCGCGCCGACGGCCGCAAAGGCCGGGCCCGCGCCCGCCCCCGCCGCGGCGGCCGCAAAGGTGGCCCCGGCCATCAAGCCCGAGTCCCGGCTCGCGCCCCTGCGCCGGCTGCTTCAGCAGGTGGGTAGGGGTGGATTGGGGGGCGGGCACGCGCGACGCGGGCGGCGGAGCAGGGCCGCGAGGCCGACCTGGGGCCGCGGCGGGACGTGAGGAGGGCGGAGCACGCGTGCTCTGACGCTGCGGAAGGGATCTCCTTTCGGCCCACACTGCGCCGCGGCTGGCGGGTCGGGCGGCGCAGGTTGCGGACGTCGCGCAGGCGGCGGGGGCGCAGGCGCTCGAGGGCGAAGGCGCCGCCGCCTCATGGAGCCGGCGCAGCCGCCCGCGGCCGGCAGGGCGCCCGCCTCGCAGCCGGCGCCGACGCGCCCCCCGCCCCTGGCGGCTAGTCTCAAAACGCCCTCCTGCCCGCCTTATCCTCCCGCTTACCCCATCGCCTTCCCGCGCCCGCAGGTCGCGGACACCGCGGCGGTGGTCCAAAGCACCGCCAAGGGGAGCGACGCGTCCATAATGGACACGGCCGCGGTGGTGGAGGAGGTAGAAAAGCCGAAGCCCAAGCTGATCGTGATCACCACCATCCAGCCGCTGACCGAGATGGAGGCGATGAGCGTGTACGGCACTACCAAATCGCCCTACTTTGACACCACCTTTGATCAGGTGCGTGTGGGGAGGACGCGGCGCGCAAGGGGGGTCGGACAGAGGGCGAGAGAGCCTCTAGCAGCGTGGAGATTGGGTGGCATCCAGACGCCCGATCGGGCCCGGGCGGCGGCGCCGGCGGTGGCTCGGAGGAGCCGCGGGCGTCTGAGCGGCGCGGTGCTGCGCGGCGGGGGCGCGGCGGGGCTACCAAGGGTTGCGGGCAGCGGCCGGGCTGCGTAGACACGGGTGGCCAATGTGCCCGGCCCTGGCCACAACCAAAGGGGTCGACGCTGCGCCTGAGCTTAGCTGCCGCTTGGCTCACCAAACTCTGCTTCCGCTGGAAACCCCACCTCTGTGACGTTCCACAGGGCTCCGCCCGCATGGGCATGAGGTTCATCGACGGCTACACCACAGAGCAGGCCAACTCCGCCGACGAGTTCGAGTTCCCGGACCCCAACGCCCCCACCCTCTCGAAGACGGGCAAGAAGAGCGCCAACGCGACCGACCTCGACGCAACAGATCTCTCGGCCGTCGAGCTCACGCCCGAGGAGCTGGCGGCCAAGCAGGCCAAGCAGCAGGCTGACCTGGCGGCCCTCGCGGCGGCCAACGTGACCGCGCCGCTCAACGCGACTAACGGGACCAACGCGACGGCGCCGGCGCCTGGCAAGAGCGCGGCGGCGGCGCGCGCCGCGCCGGCGGGGGCGGGCGCGCTGGCGGCGGCGGCGCTGTGCGTGCTGGCGGCCTTGTTGTGATGGTGACGTCGTCGCGGGCGTGCTCCCGAGGTGACGTCATGATGACGTCATCACGACATGCCACACTGCATATAGTCATCGTGCAGAGCATGAGATGCAGCATCATCTGTAGGGACAGAGCCGCAGGCGGCGGATAGGCTCGGCAGCTGGGCCTCAGGTGCACGAGGACGGGGCACACGGCGGGCGTTGCAACGCCAATCGCGCCGCCCGGCAACCGCGGCAGGCAGGCTGCATGCACGGCTCTATAAGCATTGGCACGGGCTGCCTGCTGCTCCTGGCTGCGGGCAGGGTCCAGTGCATTCCCACCCCAGCAGGCAGCAGGCCTGCATGCCCCCACTTGCAGCAGAGCGGGCCTGTGCGCCTGCACTTACTGGTCAAGGCATGGCAGCTGGCGCACATGCATGCGCTGCAAGGAGTGAGAGCCGCAGCCTGTGCCGCGCTCGATGTGCGAGCAGGCCAAAAGCGGCCAGCTGCCCAAAACAGCTGCCAGCCGCCTTGCACTGAGACGCGTGCGGGGGGGCGGCTGCGCCGAGCCCCGTGCCGTTGCCAGCACACACCCTGCAGACGCCACGACACGCGCCGACCGCAGCTGCTGCATCGTCACTGATGGGACACGGCATCTTCAGTGTGCCGGTGCCCTTCCACCTTCAACGTGTGCGCTCTGTGAACGCTGATGTCATTTTTTGCAAACGCGCGTGCGCTGAGCAACGCGCAACGCTGCCCTGGACAGTCCAGGGCTTCTCGCCTTCCATGTGATTCCTGGGCTTCCTCTGCTGGCGGCGGCCCGCGTAATACTGTGCAATATCAGCCACACAATCAATGCCGTCTGTAATACGACACTTCCATGGCCCGTCATGAAACGCCAATCGCTGCACGGCCGCTGGGTGCAGCAGCCTGCAGGGCGGCTGATACTGAGGAAGGTACGAGCTCACCATGGCGGCTGTGCCCACTGCTCAGGCGGCGGTGGGCACAGCCGCCATTTTTAAAAGGGACAGCTCTGTCTTGCCTAATCTGTTCTACCCGAAAGGTACAACTCCAAAATCTAGCATTTTTGCTGATTACAGGGCCATCAGCTCAGCCCTCAGCAGCCGCCGCAGCTCCTGGCTCTCAGTGTGGCCCGGGAACGCGGCCAGCGCCGCGCCAACGCGCTCCCACGCATCCTGGTAGTCCCCGCGCCGCCACGCCAGCAGCGCCGCGTTGTAGTGCGCCTCGAAGACGTGCGGCCCCCGCGCGCAGCCGGTGCGCAGCAGAGAGCGTGCCTGCGGGGCACGGAGCGTGGCAGGCGCGGCGCAAGAGTCGACAGGCGGTCGGGCGGGCGGGCGCGCGGGCGCTGGTTCGCCCAGAGGTGGTCCCCAGCGGCACCAGTTGAAAAGGGTCGCCGCACTGCTCCGACCCTGACATTTGGTCCATGGCCCAGGCCCGAGGGATACCACACCCGCCCAACCCCGCCGCCTGGGCCGCCCAACCCTCCGGCCAACCCTCCCCCCCTCCGCGCCGCCGTGGCCGAAGCACTCGCCTGGTCGTCGCCGCCGCGCCGCATCTCTAGTACCGCCAGGTTGTTCCAGGCCTCAGCGTGGCCGGGCTCCAGGCTGACCGCCAGCCGCAGGCACTGCTGCGCCCACGACGCGTCGCCGATGCCGATCGCTACCTGATGGGGTATGGGTGTGTACTTGTGTGTGAGGGGGGTCCAGAACCAGGGGTGTTGCTGGTTGTCGCCAAGGGGGGGTTGTTGGCCCCATGCATGCAGGTGGTGCAGAAAAGGACACCCCTCAGATCAAGCATGGGCGCCTGCTGCCCCTCATGTGCCCAAAGCAGGGCTCATGTCACCTGCAAGACCTCATTGACACCCAGACATGTGGCGCTGCGCTTGTCACCACGATCACACACCACCCTACACCACCCTCTCAACCTCATCGCAACCTCACACTTCATGCCCCCACCCCTACTCCCCAACCCCCAACCCCACCACGCACCTGGGAGAGGTTGTACCACACATCTGGCGCCGCCCCATCGTCCGCCGCCGCGAGCGCCCTCTCGAAGCAGGGCAGCGCCATGTCGATCTGCCCGGCATAGAAGCAGGCCAGCCCCGTGTTGCACCAGAGCTCCGCCCCCGAGACGCCCATCTGCAGGAGGCGCCGGAAGTAGCGCAGGGCGACCTCTGGCTGTCCGCTGTAGAAGTGGTGGGAGGCGAGGCAGGCGATGGCCTCCACGCTGGAGGCGTCCAGGGAGAGGACCTTGGGGTTTCGGGGGGTGGTATGGCGAGCGGCGCCCTTGGGGGGGGTGCCAGGCTCATGCGGCGACAAACCCGTTGGCATGTCAGGCCCGGTCCTCAACTCCGCTCGTCCCTGGATTTGGGTCACCCGGCGTCACGTTTGACTCACTCGGCAAGATGCTTGACACACTTTTCTTCAGCAGCATCAGGCTCTGCCGGCCCCCCACCTGTTGGTACAGCCTCAGCGCCTCCTCCCCCTGCCCCATCGCGTCGTGCACGCGCGCCGCGCCCAGCAGCAGCCCTGGCTCCCACGGCTGCCGCGGCGCGGCGTCGCCATAGAGCGACAGCGCGGCGCCGGGCTGGTCGAGGCGCAGGTGCACCTTGGCCAGCTCCATCACCGTGGCCACCATCTCCTGAGGCGAGGTGAGGTTTTAACCAGGTTCTTTGATGTTATACTTTGATCAGCATGGTGAATAAAGACCTTCTCAAACGAAGACAGGATTGCTGGGGATGCTGTGGGGTTGGATTTGTGGGACCAGCGGTCCTGGTTTGGCTGACAGCCGCTGCTGCCGGGTCGGTGCGGCATCGAGAACTTGCCGAGGCAGCGCCGGCAGCCGCCGCACATCCCCCCTCCCCCTCCGCATAGTCCGTCATCCGCCCCTCGCCCGCGACACCCGATCCTCGCGCATCCGGCCCAACGAACAAGATCGCGGACGGGGCGCCCAAGCGGGGCCGCCTCCCGCGCGCACGCGCCTGGTTGCGCAGCGAGCTGGCGAGCTGCTGCTCCGCGTCCCTCAGCAGGCCGAGCTGGTAATACGCCTTGCCCAGCCGCGCCTTCCACCACCAGTCCTCGTATCCGCAGGCCTGCGGCGTGCGAAGCAAAGCAAAGGCGGGTTCGACAGCCAGCTGCGGCCCGGCTCGCGGTCCGCACAGTCCATCACTGCCGCTGGCTCAAGCAGGATATGAGCGCCGGCGGCGCCGCTGCAATGGTACGACAACGGCTTGCGGCGGGAGGCTGCGGGTAAGGCAGACGTGCACCTGTGTCGCCGCTGCTGCGAGCTCCAGGGCCTTGCGCATGTTGTGGTCCACATACACGATGTAGTCACACAGCACCCTGGGGGTCAGGTGCGCGTGCATGTATGTATGTGTTTGTGTATGTGTGTGTGTGTGTGTGTGTGTACACATGCGCGCGTATTTGCCCGCTCACATGCATGCGCATTTGCGACCATGCACCTGATGGCGCCCAGATTCCTCCAGCCACCAGCGGCAGCACTCTGCTCCACCACAACAATCCACGCAGCCCTCCCTTTCCCCAAAAGAAAAGCAACGGCGCCAAGCCCTGCGCATCCACTGCAATGTACTGCACATCCACTGAAGCCCTGCACATGCACCCCACCTGGCCAGGTTGGGGCGCGCAGCGTACTTCCGCAGGTCAAGGCGCTCCGCATTGATGAACGGCCCCCCAGGCTCCGCCGCCAGCGAGGCTGTCCCCAGCCGCACAAACCTGCAGCGGGCAGAGATGCAGGGGCGGGGTGTCCCAGACGCCCAGGCACGTGCGCTTCGGTGCTTGGTTGGGCCATCCTGAGCAGCAGCTGGCGGATGGTGGGCCCGGCCGTGGCCCCTCCTGCCCCTGGTTGGTCGCAGCGCGCCCATGGCCCTGGATAGCTCCAGAGGCGGCGACCGCGGGGCGTGTAACAATCCTATCCAGTACCCAGGCGTAAGGTGCGTGGCACCCACATCTGCGGTTCAACGCCCGATTCGCTCCCCAGACCTGCCAGAGGTCGTGACGGGCCGCGCAGTCCCCGGCTTGGCGCCCCGCATCGCCGCCTGCACCGCGCCCGCCGCCGTCCCGGGGCCGCGGCCGCCGCTGGTGGTGCCGGGCCGCGCTGCGCCGGTGCCGGGGCGGGCGAAACCCGTGAGGGGCCGGCCGGCGGTGCTCATGGGGCGCACGGCTGGGCTGGAGCTGCCGCTCTGCGGTCAGCAGGTGGCAGAAGGACAGCGCATGCATTCATGTGAGCGCTGGCATTTTGTCTTGCAATTTCAAGGAAGTCATTGTGTGAGGGCATCACCATGGCGCAGCGCACGTAAACAAGCTCGTTGTTGCATCCCCCTACCATAGCCCCCATGCCTAAAGGCTGCCCGCACGCGGCCGCCTCACCGCCGCCGCGCCGGTCGCCGGGCGCGCGAGGGACGTCCCCGGGCGCGCCACCTGAGCCACATTGTTCTCGTCCAACAACAGGTCTGCGACGCCCTGCACGCGCATGGGGCCGCCATGTTGCGCCTTGGGTAATCAGACCTTGGAGACATCTATCCCAAGGTTGCGTCATCCGCCGCCGCCTGCCGGCTAGGGCAGGCCTGCCGCCCGTTCGGAGAGAAACCGCCGATTGCTGTGGGTGCAGCTTCTCTGCGGGCGCACCTCTTCCTCTATTTCGGTGTCGTCTATCCAGTTTTTCAGGGTGAGCGCACGGCATTTGAGGTACCAGGCAGCCTGTCAACAGTGCAATACAAGGGAAATGAAGGATGTGACGAAAATTCATGCACAACCCATGTTTACCAGGTCGCTGGCGCCTCAGTCGTGTCACCGCCTGGCATGGCAGCTGTTGACCGGCGCCGCACCTGATCATAAGGGTTTGCCTGCAACACGTCGCTGCAGATCTCGATGCACTCGTCAAAACGGCGCCGCCTCAGCTTGGACTGGGCGAGCCAGATGGGATTGAGCCCCGCTGCTGCAGCACCCACCGCCCCCATCGCCGCCCTGATGCTGTGTCGAGGCGTGCAATCGGCCTTTTAAGCCCTTGATCAGGCTGTATGTACACAGCTCTGTTATCCTTCACATGCCAGTACCGGACACATGGCGAGCAAGCTTCGATGCCGCGAGGGGGTCACGAAGCTGTGCTTTGAATTTCGATCTGAGTACCGGTACTTCAGTGCAAGAGGTTTGAGGACTCTTATATCAATGCATAGAAATTCGAGTAGCCTATCACACGTAGAAGCTTGACACATCCTGCGCCAGTACCATGAGCAACCAATACAACTCGCTGCGCCCGCTACAGCGCAAGCATCAACCGTAACATAATATTGTGAACTACCTCGCGAGGCTCTGGTTTTCGGTCACGGCTCCTTTAGGTGCGCTGCCCCCTCCCGCCGCCCCCACCCGCACAGCCACGGGCAGATGGTCGCACACCATTCTGCCTCGCCGTGCAGGATGTCGACTGCAATCCTTATGCTACTCGCGATGACGCGTCAGCGTACCGCACCAGCTCGCCCTCACTCTTCACACCCCGCTCTGCCGGCCAGCTAGCTTCCGCGCAGCAGTGGCCAAGAAGCTGCCCGCATGCCCCAGCCGAAGGCGAAACGGACCAAGGCAGGTCACTCGCAAGACCCCCCAGCAGCCGAGGTGGGTGGTCCATACCCTCGGACTGTGAGTGAGATGCAGGCAGTGCTACAACGAGCTTGCCGCGGCCGCGCAGAGCTCGCTGGGTCACTAGTGTCCCCCAGGCCCCACCCCCTCCTCCACCTCCACACCACACCACACCACATCCCCAACAGCAGGCCGCAGCGCCGCACGACGGGCCGCGCGGCGAGCTGCTGCTCAACCTGCGCGGCACTGCGCTGACCGAGGGCGACTTGTGGGACGCCCTGGCCGCCGGCTGCAAGCTGCCGCGCTGGTTTGGCCGCAACCTGGACGCGTGGCACGACACCCTGGTCACTGGCGGCATCTCCCAATACCTGGACGCCCACGAGCCCCTGGTCGTGCGCGCCGACGCGGCGGGGGTGTTCGCGCCGGGCAACGGGCGTGGGAGGAAACTGGCGAGTGTATTCCTGGAATCGGGCGGGCGGGGGCGGCTTGAGCTGTACAGCCCGGGCGGCGGCGCGCGGATGGCCTTGCAGGAGTAGACATATAAACCCGTCCTGTTGCCGTGGTTGCCCGTGTGCGAATATAATGGTGTCAACACACCTTTGGTTTGCGGCCAACATTTGCTGTCGTCACCAATGTGTAAACAGGGTAAACGCAGGCGCCAGCGGCAGACTGGGTGCATGTCATGTGAGCAAGTCATCAGGGCGACGTCTCTTGTGCTTTGGCTGTGGGTGTCCGCCGGCCGCCCTGAGGAATCGTGAGGTGCGCACGCATGGCAGCAGAGTGACCTGCAGCAGTGACAATGTTGGGTCAAGAGGCCCTGCACCACGGCTGCACCAAGCGTACCTCATGTATCAGAGACATTTCACTGCCTCGTCGGAGTGGTCAGAGCCGTGCTCGGAGGGTGGTGCAGATCCGGACGACCCGCAAGACCAGCACGCTTGCCGCTGACCCCGCACGTCTGACAGTCAGAAAGACTTTACGAGCCATTTGGTTCAGCTGCCGCGCCTGGAGCAGCACTCGGTGCTTACCGGCACTGCGCGGGCACCAGAGCAACATGTCGCCGCTCAGCGTGCTCCCCTCGCTTGGCAGCCAAGGCGTCGCCAAGGCGGCAGCCCGCAAGGAGGCTGTTCTGTTTCAGGGTGGGGGGACGGCCCGCTCACCCGCAATCGGCCGCGCTGCTGGGGCTGCCGCTGCGGCTGCTGAGTGGCAGCGGCGCACCCGGCGGGAATCTTGCCGCACTACCAGCGCTGCCTGTCCCGCCGCTTGGTGCCATGGTGATGAGGCAACACGCACGGCCCTGGGCCGCAACTCTCACGAATACCAGGCTTTGGCTGGGAGAGCCACAAGCATGAGGAGGGCTGGTGGCGCCACGTCAAGGCACGGGTGCCGGACCTGAAGGTGTGCCGCATGCGCTGACTCAGCGCGCAAGCCCCAGTGCGGATCACCCGGGATCAGCAATGCGGGCGGCGCAGCCACAATTGCTGGCGTTCCTGTTGCCACTTCTGGGATCTGGTTGCGCGGCAGCCGCCTGTGGGCTGTCCCGAAGCATGCACTCTTTGCAGCTTTTCAGATCGGCATTCACGCATCAACACCCTGCCCCGCCCAACTGCCTTGCAGAAAGCGGGCTGCACCCACCTCTGGCTGCCGCCCCCGAGCCAGTCCGTCTCACCCCAGGTGCCCGCCCCGCCGCGCCTGGCGGCCATGCAAGCCGGCCCCGCGGCGGCCCGTGCTCAGCAGCAACAGCAGCCAGGCCGCCCTCATCCAACTGTCAGCACCTGCGCCGCCCTGCCCTTCCCTCCATCCCCGCAATCCCGTGTCACGTGATTGTCCCTCCCCACTTCAACTCCCCTCAAAACACAAGCCTGCACCCCACAACGCCTGCTTCTTAGGGGTACATGCCAGGTCAGCTTTACAACCTTGACGCTTCAAAGTACGGCAACAAGGACGACCTGCGGGTGAGAGGGCGCGGCGGAGCGCCCGTGATCTGCCGCACCCGCCTTTGCACAGAAGCCCCCATCAACAATCATTCTGAAACGCTTATGATGCTCCCGCATATGTTTATTTTACGACCCTCAGGACCTGGTGTCAACAGCCAAGCAGGCCGGCATCGTGTCAATTGCAGACATTGTCATCAACCACAGGCGCGTACACGCAAACTTGTGTGTGCCTTTTTGTGTGTGTTTTGTATATGTGTGTGTGTGTGTGTGTGTGTGTCGTGCGTGTGAGCACGCGTGTGAATGTGTGTGCGTGTGTGTTGAAACCCTCACCCTACGCTATCTTCATGGCAAATCGGAGGGGGGTGGAGGCGCTGCCATGCCAGGGTCTTACCCTCATTGTCGCGCTGTGCCGGCACGCACTTTGCCTTGAACGGCTCCCTGCCACTGCTCGACCCACTCTCAGATGCGCCGACGAGCAACGCGACGGCGTATGGAACAAGTACAGGGACGATGTCGACCACAAGGCGCGTGGGGCCCAGTGACCACGGTTGCCCCGTTCAACCCCTCTCTCCTTTGTTTGTCTCTGACACCTGCCCAACTTGCAACGGCCTCACAGCAACGGCTCCCCCCCCCCGCCCGTGGGCAATCAGTCTGCCCCATCCCCTTCCGTCTCGTACACACCGACGCCACGCAACATCCCCACATGCCGTCCTTGCTGCAGGGGGAGCGCATCGACTGGGGCAGCTGGGCGATCACCAGCAACGACCCCACGTTCAGGGGCTCGGGCAACGCAGATACGGGTGAGGTGTTGTTTGGGCACATTCGCGCATGGCCCTGAGCTTGCGAGCCAGTCCTGGCTACTGCAACTCAAGGCCTGCCCTGTGAGCCGGACAATGGCACGTAGAAGCTGAAGTGGCGAAGAGTTAGTCTCGTAGCGACCCATGCATATACAGTACGCACAATCCAAGCGTATGAAAACCCCTTTGGGGACATTGGCACGTACACTCGCCCATGCAATCGCGCCTCGCTGACACATGTCTGCGGCCCCGTGCCGGCCGCACGCTCAACATGCAGGCGCCGATTATGCGGCGGCCCCCGACCTGGACCACGCCAACCCCGCGCTACGCAAGGCCCTGACAGAGTGGCTGGCCTGGCTCCAGGACCATGTTGGGTTTGGAGGCTGGTGAGGCGCTTGGCCTGTGCCGGGCACCTCGCCGCTCCGTCACCGCCCATCCACCTGCACGCCGCCCGACACCTGCTCGCGCTTTGCATTGACCCCTGCTGTATACACAGTCATTGCCTTCTCAAGCCCCATGCGGCAGCATCTAGCGTCTGTCGTAGCCTTGATCCACAGCTTCATTCCAGGACCTTCGCGCCCTTCAAACCAACCAGCAATCCGACCCCTCACTGCGCAGGCGCCTGGACTTTGTCAAGGGCTATGGCGCAGAGTTTGTGGACGAGTACATCTCAAAGACGGTCGGCAGGGACGCCCTCAACGTGGGGGAGTACTGGTGGGTGTTAGTCGAAGCCGATTGCCTGGACAACCTTGGAGTCGGGTCGTGCTGCCTTGCCCACGAGTGTGGCCTGGAGCTGACTTCTCGAGGCAGAAGCATGCCTGCAGGCCTGCCGCTTGGTCACATGCCTACCAGCCAAACGGGATCTGGGCCTGAACCCTGAGGTCTATCTGTAGTGGTACAATCAGCCGACTGTACGCACCCTCGAAGATCGTGTCACGTACCTGGCCGGATTTGCCACTCCATGCTTTCAGGGTAGACATGTCCTGGAACGGCAGCGAGCTCGCAGTAAACCAGGTGGGCTCTCAATTGAGCCAGTCAGGTCCGCATGCCTGTATATACAGTTTTGAGCCCAGCAGCAGCATGGGCCTTTGCTGATCCCTCTATTTCACTTGTCCCTTGACTCGTGAGCCTCCTGCTGCTTCTCCCTTCCCAGGACGGCGCGCGCCAGGCCCTCTGCAACTGGATTGACGCCAACAAAATGAGGTGACTGTTAGATCCAGTCGGTTTGGCTCGCCGCGACGTAGCCTCACATTAGACCGTATTGTACCGCCGCGTTTGTTGGAGCTGAGAGCTGTCATACCTGCTGTGCGTTTATTGCTGACCTTGCTACTAATTTCTCTACAGGAACCTGGGCCGCCCCTGCTTGTAGTGCTGTCTGAACATCCTATGCTTGTTTTGTCAGCTTGTGAAAATCCCACCTCACAGCCATAACATTACCCACAACCTTCAACCGCAGCTCTGCCGCGTTTGACTTTCCCACAAAGGGCATCCTGCAGGTGCGCCCTGCTTCGCGGCGCTGCACCCATTTAGCCCTTCAAGGCTTTGCTTGCTTTGCAGCTGCAGCCGGTGCTGGCACTCTCAGTGAGGCATGTAACTGCATGCTGTGGGCAAGGATGCTACCAGGACCTCCAGCCGTCGAAATCGCGCGAAGGTCATAATGCAAGCTTGTCCTCTGCGGCACCACCCACTTGCAGCCCCTGTCGATTACCCTGCCTGCCGTGCAAATTCATTCTGGCAGGAGGCGGTGGGCAAGACGCAGTACTGGCGGCTGAGGGACGGCCAGGGCAAGGCGCCGGGGCTGTTGGGCTGGTGGCCCGAGCAGGCTGTGACGTTCACTGACAACCACGACACCGGCAGCTCGCAGCAGCACTGGTGAGGGAGACGGGGGCGCAGGCTCCTTGCGCACTTGTCATACTGTACCGTGGTAGTGGGTGTATGTGTGTCTTTGTGCATCGTCGGTCCATCTTGGTTGACATTGGAATGGAAGGCACCAGGGGCAACCATACGACAATGTTTCAGCACGGTGGCAGCCTCCTGCCTCGAGCGCTTTGCGTCGCTGAAGGTCAGCGTGCCGCAAGGGATCGGCGCGTTTCATCTGGTATCATGCCCGGATGGCTCCAGCCTTCCCAACTGAGCGGTTTGCAGTCTCGCAGCTGCTCAGCGTGCCCGCCGACAAACCTCTGCCACCTATCTTTCTATACCGCAGGCCCTTCCCCGGCCACCTAATGGGGGCGGGCTACGCGCATGTGCTGACGCACCCTGGCATGCCCTGCGTTTTCTGGGAGCACTACTTCGACTGGTGGGGGCGCAAATTTTGGTTGCAATGGGTAGGGGGCAACAGGGGAGCAGGATATGCATCTTGAGCAGTAGGCATCTGCCCTCACAGCATGCGTTTTGAGTTTCAGCACGGTGTGCTCTGGGAGCTGTTCACTTTGCTGCTGGCAAGACGCCGCCGAAGCTTCGTCCATCCAATTCACACCCGACGCAGGGGCCACGAACTGCGAGAGACCATTGACAAGCTGGTGCAGGTGACTGATGACTGATATGTGGGGCGCACTGATATGTGGGGCGGAGCGTCGCTTCTGCGACCCCGCCGCCAAGGCGGCAATCTCTGATACCCGGCCAGCACGTTGCTGTAATCAAGCTTATCCAATCTCCCACGATCAAGCGCATGAGCCCCCTCCCACTCCCCAACCCGCGCCCCCCTCAGCTGCGCAAGCGCAACAACGTCCTCAGCGACAGCAAGCTCGAGATCAAGGCGGCCCACCACGACCTATATTTCGCGGTCGTCGACGCGCGCGTGGCCGTGAAGCTGGGGCCGCGAATGGAGCTGGGCCCCCTCCAGCCCAGCAAGGACCAGGGCTGGGTCGTGGCGGCGAGCGGGAAGGACTTTTGTGTGTGGGAGAAGAGCGCAGGAGGCAGGGAGTGATGCAGGAGACCTGCCCCGAGCGAGCGCGCGGACAAGCGCTTCGCCCTGTGACTGCCGGGGATGTTGGTGTGATTTGCAGGTGTGCCACAGGCGCCCTGCAACTGGCCTGTCCTGGCAGTTTGGTGGGCCTATGATCTTTTGGATTCAACCAGCTGACATTGGCGATTGTTTTCAGGCCAGGACAATGCAAAGTTGATGCATTCCTGGCAAACAATTTGCTGTCCCAAGCACTCGTTTTGGCCACGTAGCGTACCAATTTTGGAGGTTGCGTGCACGCGCCGCGGCTCGTGGGAGGGCTCCAGGTCGCCTCATTTTGGGGTCACAGAGGGGCCACGCACGGGCCCAGCTCAGAGGACCACTAACCTGCATGCATGGACATGGACCGAACCACCGGGAAAGCGCTGGACGTGAACAGCTCCCTCAAGCAGCCTCACCAGGCGCTCCTACTCCTTGCATGGCAAAGCGCTGCGTCCACCAACCTGCCCAACGCTGCAACACAGCAGCGACTGCACACCCTGAAGCAATTGCTTGGTGTGTGGTGTGGTGTATTATTCTCCCTATCGCCTAAGAATTGTCCTCGCGTGCAGCGCATGCGCGTCACTCTGACCCGTGGCTGGACACATCTGCATGGTGATTGTGGCTGTTTGGGGTTTTGCGCTGGCCCCCAATTCACTTGCTTTTTGTGACAGGCGGCTTTTAGCAATTTTTGGGTCCTATTTGTCAATTCATCTCCATCCGTTCAGAGCAAGACAATCTGTGTGTAACCCCAGAATCGGTCCCCCTCTCGGCTGCGCGACAGCAGAATAACGTAATCAGCTCACAGCGTTGTCACCATCAGTGCGTGACACCTCAGCCAGCGGCCGCGGGTCTCAGGCCGTGGCAAGAAAATTTGCAAGCTAAAGCACAATTGATGTTTCAGCATATGGGTTGTTTGCGACGCATCGGGGCAGTCCAAGTTGTGACTCAGGCGTAATGGTCATGGGGTCCAGCAACACAAGGCTCGCCCTCGTGCTATGTGTCGGCATGTGCGCAAAACGGTTTGAACACCAGTAGCTGTTGTAATCTTGGCTGCATCACACCAGGAGCTATCGCAACAGAAACCCACGAAACACACCCCGTGGTACATCAACGGGAACTTGCAAAAATGAGGCTGACTGTCAAGGTTCCATGATAGGCACTTTGACAAACTGAGATGCAGCCCAGGGCCCAGCACCCTGGACAACCTTGCCGCGCCCCTGATAGCCACCTCAGGTGAATATCATGCCAATGCACACGGGGTCACATGGAGAATACCCCAGGCGGGGGCCCCTCCCCGCTGCCGTCGTCCGACAAGCTGCTCTTCCACCTCAGCCCATCTAGCTCGTACTTGAGCTTGCCCCCCTTCCTCACAAACACCCTCAGCTCCACCAACTCCGTGGTCTGCCCCTCCCCCGCCGCGCGGTTGAACAGGTTCTTGACGGCCCCTGGCAGGCGCTGGTAGTCGATCAGCTTGCACTTGGCCTGTTTCGGCGCGCCGCGCTGCAGCAGGATCTTCAGATCTCCCGGCCCAAACTGGATCCCGTTGTCGAGGCCGTCGACGACCGCCATCTGATCGCTCGAGATCTTCGGGAGTTTGAAAGGCAGCCGCGACAGGTCCCCGTCGGGCCACGTGAACAGGAAGGCGCCGAGGGTGGCCTTGGGGCCGTAGCCGTCGAAGCCGAGGGGGTTGTAGCCGCCGACGACCGCGCCGCCTTGGGTGCGGGCGACGACAAGGGCGGCGCCGTAGCCGTCGACGCGCTCGTGGAAGGCGGCGGCGGACCAGCCGTCTTCGTTGGCGGAGTAGGCGCAGCGCAGGGCCTCTTCCTCAAGCTGGGTGCCTGGGGGTTTGATTGGAAGGGGTTGAGGGGGTTTTCAAACAGGCAGTAGAGCAGGAGGGTGGGAGGCGCGTTTGTCGGAAAGTGTGAGCGAAGGGCCTAGCCAAGCTACAAGGAGGCGGCCACGGCCCGCCCTCCGATTCAGCAGCATCGCCTGAACAACGTGCCCTCCTCCAGAGTCCCGCCCAGCAAGGCCCCCCAGCTGCCAAGCAGCCAGACTTGGTGCCCTGGGGGCACACCTGCCAGCAGCGGCCGCACACGCGCCATCAGCGGGTCGTCGGTCTCCACTGGCGCGGCCCAGCGGTCGGTGGTGCACTCGAGATCCTTGATTTGGCTCCAATCCATGCGCTTCAGCCCAAAGGGCTGCTTGTCCTCTGGGGGGGGGGGGGGGTAAACAGAAATCTCCTTGGTTG